>NW_018480063.1:785012-848395 GCF_002113885.1 Mizuhopecten yessoensis | reverse complement strand
GGGCCCCGCCCTGGCCCCAGGGGTGGGGGTAGGAATCCCAATTTTACAATTTTGAAGCCTCATCTACCAAGGATGATTCTGACCAAGTTTGAAAAAAATCCATCCACTGGTTTTTGAGAAGAAGTTGAAAATGTAAAAGTTTACGCACAACGCACGACGGACGACGGACGACGACGGACGAAAAGCGATTGGAATAGGTCACTTGAGCAAAGCTCAGGTGACCTAAAAAGCAGACTTGAAAAAATACATTAATGAATGTCATTTGCAATCAAATCAAATGCATTTTCGAAACTGTTTGCATACCTACCAAAATGTTTGCTTTCGACTAAGACGTCCTATTCGCTCAATACAACAAAGATATGAATGCAAAAATACCAAAAAAACACGGTGTTTAGCTGTTGTCAATGTAAATTATGGTTGGATTTCTACCGGAAGCTTAGAGTTATCTGCCCAGAGTTATCGTTCTTTTGTTTGAATGCACATTTCACAATTTCCTGTTTAGCTTGCAGCAAAATGTCAATTTGCTTTCGATAGTCTGTTCTAGAATGATCTTTTCTTGTCATTTCATTATCTTTACATCAGTTGCAGTATAAAAACCATTTGCTTATTTAGGTCCTTCCCGTTTATGATGACGTTAAAAACGAAGTAGGAATATCAGTTGAATTCAGTCCGTCACACTCGGTCCGGTCACACTTGTGTTTACAGTTCTGCGGTTACTGCATGTTATACCTACTGTTCATCAAGGCGCCTATTTATTTCTATAGCAATGTCTTCAGACGGAAATATAGATTTTCCTAGTTATGTTAAAATGGTAAGTATGTTAAGAGTGTGCCGTGACATCATTGACTCTGTTCACAAATTGACAAAGAGTGGATAAAATATACATAGGAAAACGTTATTTTTAAAGTAGTTTTTTTTTTACTATTATCACAGGCAAATGCGTCAGGCCGGATTACTGACCTGACGCATTTGCCTGTGCTATTAAGTAACAGGAGAGGAAAATGCACGGCCAGACCGGGGTTCGAATCCGGGACCTTCCGAACTCTAGACGGATGCTCAACCAATTGGGCATCTGGTCGCCGACGATCGACCCAGTCCAGTTTCGCTACAATTATAACAGTTTTTCAAAGTCTGTTTTAGCATCAACAACAAATAATTCACAAATCTTTTATTAAAAAAAATCATAAAAAACCCAATTCAAAACAGATCTATGTGCGTGCATGTAACTTAGGATTAAATTAAAATATGATAACAAAAAGCAAATATCTATGAAGGAATGTGAAAAAGAAATGCATTGATTTGGTTGCCTTATAAGCGTCAGCTGTAGGGAATTTCATTTAGCTCAGCAGTAGAGCATCAGGCTGGATAGCCAAGGGTGGTAGGTTCGAGCCCCAGCGATGGCACTTTCTTTATCACTATTTCTCATCCAATTACAAACTGGTGCCGTTGACCCTCCCCATTCAAGGTAAGAGAACCCTTGGTGGGGAGTCAAAGAACCTGGATTAGTGTTAGAAAAAAAGGGGTGAATAGAGTAAAAGAAGTGCATTGATTAGGTTGCCTTACAAGTGTCAGCTGTAAAGAATTTCCCTTTAACTCAGCAGTAGAGCATCAGGATGGAGAGTCAATGGTTGCGCGTTCGAGCCCCAGCGACGGCACTTGCTTTATCACTGTATTTCTCGTCCTATTACACTTGTGTCAGTCTTGGGACAAAAAGTACTGAGGCCCTGAACTGTCTCCATTGTGGTCATTTCTATGTTGCAGGTGCACACCAATCAGTTTTCATCATCAGGCATTTAAATTAAGTGTCTTTTAAAGGTTGAAATTTAATCAAATTAATTTACTTATTCCAGATACTGACAGATGAAATGAAGAGATGTGACAAAATTTTGAAGGATGAGGACTTGTATCACCTTCTAGATGAAGACAATGTTGACTCAAAGCAAAGGGAGACTATTCTAGGATATCCCTCGTTTCCATTATACAGGGACTTGGGGACTATGCTTAAATTGTGGATGGATAATAGGTTAGTACTTTTCGCCAAATAGACTCTGAGCTTTTTGTTGTACCAGGATGTTAGACTAAGTTACTGTAAATTGTGATTTCTTTAACGCCCTGTTAAATCTGATGCTGCCTCACCACTGCGACTGTCAAAAGTATCTCGCCGTGTAAAACCTCTAACACTGTTGGAGTACACTTAAGACATGCTGATACTGACAGTTTGGTGATCTTTAATTCATAGATGATATCTTGAAAATATTATTTACCATATATGGATAAAACTGGATAACTCTTTGATCTATTGGTACCTGGTTTGGAAATAGGTACTAGGGTTATGCTAGCTGTTGCTTTAATTAAAGAATAACAATTATACATGTATTTATGATAGAGAAGATATTTTGTTGATAGGAATACCAATTTTTATCTAATCTGACTTGAATTTTTATTGGATTATGGCTACAAAGTTATAAAGTTCAACTATACAATTTTTTTAATAGCTTTTTTTGTTGTTTGTTATATGTACAAAAATTAAATATGTATTTTGTCAATGCCATCAATATTTTAATGTTTAATTCATACTTAGTTTATCCTTTAGGTCCTGTCCAGTTTTGGATCTACCCAAATATGACCTTTTAGATGAAAATACATATGTTGAATCCAGGTAAAACACTTTTCATTAACCTCATTTTTTCTTTTTTTTAAATGACAGATTGCAAATGAAATCATTAATGTATCCATGACTGACACTTTACGTATTAAAAGAACCTATCGATTAATATGAAAGTGATTATGTATTAAAAGAACCTATCTATTAATATGAAAGTGATAACTGTTTATATACAGTATGTGACAAGCAAATAACAATGTGAAATCTGACTAATTTTATAATGATTTAATTACCTCCAAAAATAACATATGGTTTATGTTTTTGCCTGGAATGAACTCTTCTTTTCATTAAATGAAAGTAAGACATGGAAATCCTCAGAGAGGCTGTCAATGTTGATCCACTTAATTTTCAGGCTGGCTAGTTTCCAGGCCATAACACCATTACTGGATGGACTGAAGAGTCTATGGGACATCTGGGGTGTAGAGGAGAGGAAGTACCGGATCAGAGACATCTTGGTGGTATGTATATATATGTGTTTTAAAATTGACATATGGTCCTGTGTGTGTGTATGGGAGGGATAGGTATTTTGTGTTTTGGTGTAGAGGAGAGAAAATATAGAATCAGAGACATCTTGGTGGTATGTATATATATGTTTTAAAATTGAGTCAGAAGAGATATGACTAAGCTGAAAGCTAGTAAAGCTATTTCTGCAATACATTTTCAGGATATGACTGTTTAAAATTGGAACTTGCTATTGTGAAAGTAACAGGTCTAGTTTCTTCAAATTTCTTTCTTCTCTTTAAACAGTGGCAACTCTCAAAGCAACTTTTTCATGCTCTTTGGTTTTATTTCACAGACAGACATATAAATGTACAAACTACGTCGTGGATAAACAATTCCTTCATGATAGACTGCCCCAAAATAGACAGTATATAACGGTATACAATTGCTTTTAAGCTTTATTTAGAGGGCCAACACAAGACAGTGAGGGTTCATTTCACTGCTGCTGTGAAATGGGTCGGCTGTCCAACCACACTGTTTTTTTCTTGGTACTCCTGTATTCTGGGTGGTACTCCTGTTTTCTGGGTACCCCTGTTTTCTTTGTACTCCTGTTTTCTGGGTACTCCTGTTTTCTGGGTACTCCTGTTTTCTTTGTACTCCTGTTTTCTGGGTACTCCTGTTTTCTTTGTACTCCTGTTTTCTGGGTACTCCTGTTTTCTTTGTACTCCTGTTTTCTGGGTACTCCTGTTTTCTGGGTACTCCTGTTCTCCTGTTTTCTGGGTACTCCTGTTTTCTGGGTACTCCTGTTTTCTTTGTACTCCTGTTTTCTGGGTACTCCTGTTTTCTTTGTACTCCTGTTTTCTGGGTACTCCTGTTTTCTTTGTACTCCTGTTTTCTGGGTACTCCTGTTTTCTTTGTACTCCTGTTTTCTGGGTACTCCTGTTTTCTTTGTACTCCTGTTTTCTGGGTACTCCTGTTTTCTGGGTACTCCTGTTCTCCTGTTTTCTGGGTACTCCTGTTTTCTGGGTACTCCTGTTTTCTTTGTACTCCTGTTTTCTGGGTACTCCTGTTTTCTTGGTACTCCTGTTTTCTGGGTACTCCTGTTTTCTGGGTACTCCTGTTTTCTTTGTACTCCTGTTTTCTGGGTACTCCTGTTTTCTGTGTACTCCTGTTTTCTGGGTACTCCTGTTTTCTAGGTACTCCTGTTTTCTGTGTACTCCTGTTTTCTGGTACTCCTGTTTTCTGGGTACTCCTGTTTTCTGTGTACTCCTGTTTTCTGGGTACTCCTGTTTTCTAGGTACTCCTGTTTTCTGGTACTCCTGTTTTCTGGGTACTCCTGTTTTCTGTGTACTCCTGTTTTACTCCTGTTTTCTAGGTACTCCTGTTTTCTGGGTACTCCTGTTTTCTGGGTAATCCTGTTTTCTCCCACATTGAAGACATTAACCTGGTTGCTTCCATCGGGGCCAATAAGAGTGTTAAATATTAGATAATAAAAGTTGTTTCATAATTGTTGAATAATAAATAAAGTTTAAAATTGCAAAGCAATATACAGACTACTGGGTTATCAGTTAGCTGGAGGCTTATATAACCTGGCTTTATTTGTAGACATTGGGAAAGAGAGGATTGATGGACTTATTTGGTATAAGAAATACCGTTGGAACCCGGGAAATATTTCCACCTCCAAGAAAAGTTCTAGAGGAAGCATTCACAAAGAAACACTCGTAAGTAAAGAAAAACATGGACAACCTCAGACAATTGTAAATTCATTCAGTTTCAAATAAAAAAGAAAGTACTTTTTCATGTCTTTTATTTCTGTGTACCAGTTTATTTGTAATTAAGATACTTTTATCCCCACCTGCCTCACATCAAAGTTTTGTAATGTTTACTATTATTATAAAATATCAAAGTGACATGACAAGCAAAGATAATGAGTCATTTATCATTAGTTCAGACATCACTGGTCCAGTTGTCGTACTCAGCCATTGCTTTGGAGAACAGTTCTGTTTTTTAAAGCAATTTCCCTCCAATATTCAAGCCAGGTGGAGATTTCAAATGAGAGGGAGGTGGATGCTGTTGGTTCCTAGTAACAGCAAAAAATGGTTAACATTGTAGCACATCTAATAAGAATGAGGTTAAAAGTGACAATAAAATCTCAGATATTTGAAATTTGCAGATCTGCGAGTCGTCGAAAGCTTTTCACTATCCAGCTTCTTACCTTGAATGGAAGGTGACTGAACCAACTTAAAACCCAATGTGCAACACATTCCATCATTATTGATCAGTACCGTTACAATGTTTGTTCTAGAGCCAGTGCTGAGCTGTCTGTGGGAGCGAGGGCCTTGGCTAAGCACCATCATCGGGATCAGACTGACTCCTGGTGGGGCAACTGCACTGGAAGTAAGTCTCCTGTCATGGACTGGAACAAAAATACTGTCTTTGGCCAAATTTTTGTCAAAAAATACATGAGTGTACATCTGCATTTTCAGTTTAGTCAAATTGAATATAAAAACATTAATTTATAGTATATTAAGATAAATTGGTAATTTTCTACAATGCATCTATCAAATTCCTATAACTTCTACTTAAGGATTTAAACAAAATTTATGTTTTTTGCATTAAAGTATTTCATTTGAACTGAAACAAAATGATGCCACACAATTCAGAATCATTCTTTTCTTCCAGATGAGAGTGCAAAGAACAAGAATGCCCTAGATAAAATGAATAAAGTGTTGGACAATGCTACCTGGATCAATATCCACTGGCTTCCTGTGAGTAGATATTTCACACCTGTACAGACACTTTCATACCTATGTAGACCACATTGTACCTGTACCGGCCATGTCATACCTGTGCATGTGTAGACCACATTGTACCTATAATACCGGCCGTGTCATATCTGTGTAGGTCATATCATACCTGTGTAAGCCATTTCATACCTGTGTTGACCATATCAAACCTTTGTAAGCCTTATCATACCCCTGCGTAGGCTATATCATACCTGTGTAGGTTACCTCATACCTATGTAGGTCATATACTTGACTGTGTAGTTCATATCATACCTGTTGATCCACTTAATTTTCTGTGTTGACCATATCAAACCTTTGTAAGCCTTATCATACCCCTGCGTAGGCTATATCATACCTGTGTAGGTTACCTCATCCCTATGTAGGTCATATACTTGACTGTGTAGTTCATATCATACCTGTGTAAGCCATTTCATACCTGTGTTGACCATATCAAACCTGTGTAAGCCTCATACCTGTGTAGGTTGCCTCATACCTATGTAGGTCATATACTTGACTGTGTAGTTCATATTATACCTGTGTAAGCAATTTCGTACCTGTGTTGACCATATCAAACCTTTGTAAGCCTCATACCTGTGTAGGTTACCTCATGCCTATGTAGGTCATATACTTGACTGTATAGTTCATATCAAACCTGTGTAAGCCTTACCATACCCCTGCGTAGGCTATCTCACTCATACCTGTGTAGACTATCGGGTATATCCTGCCTGTGTAGACCATATCATATGACATATGTAGATCATGTTATACCTGTGTAGTTCATACAATACCTAATATTAGATGTTTCATATTTTGTGAGCTGTTACTCACATTGTAATGCGCACCCAGTAGATCTTAATATAACGCAAGTCAAACAATAGTTATCTATATACAGGTCTGGTCAAGCCAACTATATTTAAACTATGTAGATGTATAGGTCTAAGCATTGATGGTCAGATTACTGGTAATAGTACTTATGTATATCAAACTATGGTATTCTTATGATACCCTGCATAGTGTCATGAGCTGTTGAATGTTAATACAGTTGTTATATAATTGCTTTACAACGTATGAAACAAAACACACACACTCAAAAAATTCAATATTTTCATTGCCTTGCAGCAAGACGTCATCATTTTGGAAGTTAGACATGGAGAGGGTAACTATAGATTTTTTCACTAACAAGTATTGTTACAGATACTTTGACTGTTACACCAGTACTTACTTGTATAGTATTAAAGCCTTTTATTATATGTCATTTTTTTAAGCAAAGCTTTTTCTGTTGTAAATATTGTACATTTTATGTCGACCACATGTGAGACGAGTCATTGACTCAATGTGTTATCGAATTTAAATAAAGTCTATTATTATTTATTATTATTATTATTATTATTAAAGCACCAAGAATTTGGTCCTGTGAATCCATCTACCACCCACTGCTTTCAACCATTATAATAATAAACTGTATCCTCAATAAATAAAGTTTATTATTATAATGATTGAAAGCAGTGGGTGGTAGATGGATTCACAGGACCAAATTCTTGGTGCTTTGCTTAAAAAATGACATATAATAAAAGGTTTTAATACTATACAAGTAATTGGTTTAAATATTTTTGTTGGAAGAGCAAATTCTGATGTTATCTGTTCATAATATGAAGTGGGGGCAGAATTGATCCATAGATATTCATCATTGTAAAATGCAATAATTTGGATTAGCTTTCAGATTTCTTTTTAATAATTGTTGTAATGATTACTTTAATGATGATATACATGTACCTGGTATAGACTAACATTCCTTAAATGAAGATGACTTGTACTATTGCTATCATGCAGTTGTTTAAGATAGCATTGGCCTTGTTTGTATTTTCAAGGTTACGGTGCAAGATGGAATCCTGATGGCAAGGAGTTCCGCGGATTCCTGGAGCCTCAGATGGTGGATGGTCACATTGTTGGTTGGAAACATTGATGTCTGATTAGGACTGTTCATTAAACATTAGAGTTTGAATAGGATCAGTTGAAGACAGCTTTGTTATAGTTGTCTCCCAATTGGGGTAAAAGCAACTCCACAATGGAGGTCCCCATCCTTGGGGAAAGACAGCTGTGCTGTGAAGGGTCCCACCCTAGAGTTAAGTCAACCATCTCCTGGAGAAAGGAAACTCTGTAATGGAGGCTCACCAATCAGTGAAGGGCATTTCTGTTATGGAAACCTATCTTACATGCAAAGGGTAAAAACAATTCTGTAATAGAGGGCTTACTGTCGAGGAGAAAGGGGGACCCTCAATAATGAAGCTCCTGGAATTTCTGCCCCATCCCCAAGCTAGGGCGGGGCCCCAAAGGGAACATTTACCAATATTTTAAAATTCCTTTGATGACATGACAAGTATTGTATTTCACTTAGTTTACATGCTGATTTTCATATAACTCAGGTGACCGCTAAGGCCCTTGGGCCTCTTGTTCACAATATTTACACATAGGCTGAGTACAAAAATAGACTACATGAAAAGCTAGCTTTTGTTGTGTAGACACAGATTTGTAAATGGCCAAAAATGGAGTCTCAAACCAAATTCGATTATTTTATTTTTAAATGTGAATCCTACATCCCACTTCATCATATATATGCCAATTTAAGTGCTGAATTTGTTTTTAAGTTTTGATACATGTAATATTACAGGGGTTATTCATTGTACAAAAATATCACCCTTGGCCACCGTATGCTCCTGTACACTGCTACCAAAAAAACACCAACAAAAATAAGAGGGTGTGTGTGGCCACAAGTTTTTGAGAGCAAGAACAGTTTCAGTGTGCCTACATACAGAATAACTCTTATAATTTTTCAAATGACTCAAAAACAGTGCATGTTCCTGCCTTGTGCACAATGATACTGTACAACTCTTAAAACATGCAACCAAGGACACCCGTAATATCCCTAGGGAGAAAAAAAAATGAATTAAGGGAGAAAAAAAAATGTTACGAATTAAAAAGAAAATAATCCTATCTTCCTGAAAAAAATCTGCAATGCTTAAAAGTTCAGCTGTGTGTTATTTCCATACCTAATGTCCCTTAAAAACCAAGGGTAATTAATATGAACAGAATAATGGTTGACCTACCTTTGACTGAGGGGATACTTGATTTTTTGGACTTGGCGATGAGGTATGGATGGGGGGCTGTATTTCCTGTTGTCTGGCTAGGAGCAGTTTTGGGTGTCTCTTTCAGTCTTCAGAAAAGAGAAAACAACAGCAATTTCTAGTGTGTATGTATGATATACCAGCTATGAATATGTGAAATTGTATAGGTAAAATTCACATTGTCTATGTTAACATGACAAAAAAGTTGGAATCCAAAGTTATATCAGGTTACACAAAATGCAATATAACTTGCACCTGATTTTAGGTTGTCAGGCACCTAAGAGGACCAGTTGTAACTTTACATCTTTGACAGCATGCTCTTAGTTCAGGAAAACAGAGTGCTTTTCACTCACAGCTACCCAGCTACGAATATATGCACACAGCTTGGCATACTTCGGTAATTGTTAGTATATAATACATGCACTGTATAATACTAGGGCAGAAAACTCCAGGTAATTATTACTTAATAAGGATGCCCTTTCTCTCTATTACCCGCACCCTTTGCCCTTATTACATAAAATAAGGTATACATAACATCACTTGTCTGTTAATTGTAATTGTTGAGCACAAATCATCATCATACCAGTATTTTTGTACAATTTGTATTAGCAGTTTTTACAATTGTATACATGTATTTCCATGTAAATATGATCATAGTGATGATATGACAAAGTGTCTTCTACATATTTGATCAGTTAATTTTAAAAAAAGGCTTTATTTTCACCAAAAAAAATAAAAGTTTTCATGTTTAAGTTGTTCTTTACATTTATGGGGAAAAAAAGCGTTCACTTTCAGAAATCTCCTAAAGTGAATGGTTTTATTATCAGGGTGCCTTGTCTAATTGTGATAGAATGTGGCTGATGAATGTGATTATAATTTGTTTTGTTAACAATCTACCATATCTAAAATTGGAATAAAAATTGCCATTTTATTTAAATATATTGTATACATGCTGTATGTATATAAACAGCAAGTGAATAAAAGTTAAATTTACAACATTGTGGTTATTTCTTTATTTTGTGATAGAAATTGAGCAAAACCATAGATAATTAATTACATGTTGCATATTGCACTCTGATTGGTCATCAGTTTCTGAACATTAACTAAATCAATTATGACTATTTCCTGATGAAACTTTAGAAAATACACTTTATACAAATGTAAAGTGCAAACTTCATCACAATTATGTTAATCAGTGAATCTGCTCATAATTAGTTAGCATATTCTGCACTCCGATTTGTCAATGGTTTTTCTTATAATACTTAATCAAATATGACTAGATATGACTGAGATTATTTGTTTGTTCAGGATTTAAACTATATAAATGCAAAGGCTCAGCTGAAGTTTGAGCGAAATGTGCCTCCGTAATTAAAAAGCACTCGGGCATTTTTTGTATGGTGCCAGATCAGGCAGAACTCCTCAGGGCTTGTTCCTCACAAACTTATGATTAAATGTAGTGGAGTCACCCGAGGTTTACCAATTGGGTGCAAGATGGGTATAGGGAGTCAATGCCTAAGCAATTCCTTTTTTTTTTTTTTGAAAAAATTGCCAAGGGAGACAATTCCTATAATTGATATCTCTTCTCTTACACATTCCATAAATAATTCAACTTTGCTGTAATTTTATGTTATCTCTTTTTGTTACATTTCAATGTTTCATACATTTCAATTCAAGTATAGAATGTATTGGAAGGATCGTAAGGACTCAGTTTTGCATACGCGTATCCCGTTTGAACCGGTACGTGTGGCGCAGAAATATTCTACAATAAACGAACGCACTTGGACAGTTCTATAAGCAGAGCTAAAATTGCACAGTTTCGGAGAATAAAAAACAGTGTATCAAGAATAGTATGCCCTACTTTCATGTGTCCACTTGACATTGTTTGAGAAAGAAATAACGCAAACTAGCAAAAGTCAGCATTTTAGTTTGAGTCGGGTACGTCTGGACCCCTCAATTTACACGTGCCAAAATTTCCTGAGGTCAGCCTTGGTCCAAATCTGTGCCTGTCGTTTTCTTTACAGGTTCAACCGTTTCAACCGGATACACGAAAGTACCCCTAGATATCACGAGTAAACCTGTAACCCATACACCCAGGGATCCATAACTGATTAACACTGTTACACTTGGCAATTTACTCAGTTCTATTCTTTTACGAATATATGCGTACTGTAATGGTTCCAGGGGAAAAGTTAAAAAAAATGAGCCCATCATCATCAGATAAGGGCTGATCAAATCGCCCTTCGTCCCTGGTCCACCCATTCTTAAACAATTCTATTTCACACAAAAAATACTGAACAGACACAAAGTTATTTCATTTTCACTATTGTTATCGCTATTTCTCAAGGAGTTATATAGATCTACATACATGATAAATAATTCTTAAATCTCTCAAAATCCAAGATGGTTGCTTGCCTGAGGCAGTCATCTTTATTTCTGTCTCAAAATGAAAATGCACAGCTATATGGACCAATGGAAACCACATATGAAATTTGAGAAAGAAATGTCAAGTACTTCTTGAAAAAAAGTGATAGGCCTAGCAAACTTAAACTGTCATAATCCAAGATGGCTTCATGTCGGTCATTTTGTTTTCTGATCAGTTCCGAAATGAAACATGTACAATTTTTAAAGGATCAAGGGGGAATTCACATATATTATGAAATATAAGAAGATCTGTCACATAATTCATGAGAAATTGTGATATCAAATTTGAACTATTCAAATCCTAAATGGCTGCCATCTTGTTTTTCTGATTAGTCTCAAAATAAAACCTGCACAACTATAGAAACCGAGGGACGGACGACGGGGCATTTTAACATAAGTACTACCCTCCTCTATCAATATATCTATAGTTTATATTAACTTTTTGGTGTACTATTGATAGCCTAACATAAGTACTACCCCTTCTCTATCAATATATCTATAGTTTATATTAACTTATTGGTGTACTATTGATAGCCTAACATAAGTACTACCCTCCTCTATCAATATATCTATAGTTTATTTTAACTTATTGGTGTATTATTGACAGCCTAACATAAGTACTACCCTCCTCTATCAATATATCTATAGTTTATATTAACTTATTGGTGTACTATTGATAGCCTAACATAAGTACTACCCTCCTCTATCAATATATCTATAGTTTATATTAACTTATTGGTGTATTATTGATAGCCTAACATAAGTACTACCCTCCTCTATCAATATATCTATAGTTTATATTAACTTATTGGTGTATTATTGATAGCCTGAAGGCTCTACCTATGGTTTAATATTACTGCAATGACACCCTCTGATGATATGGTGGCCTGATAATGACATTTTTTCTGACAGGCTCATACTTATTTTTTTTGTTCGTGCTTTGTAGATGCTTAAATAAAATGGTTGAATATTTGCCATGTCTTTTGGTTGTCTTTACAAACAATATCTAATACACATGTTTTATGTTTATTTTGTTTTTTGAAATTCGCGCCATTTTTACTATTCCGTTACAAACAAACGCTTGTAACGCACACTGGTGGAAGCGTCAATAGTAACTTGATGACGAAACTTCTAATCGCCACGTCGCCGTAAGCTATGAGATGACGATGTTGTTACAAGGATACTGATATATTTCAGGTAAATATGCTAACTGGTTCTCGAAGTAATTCTTAATAGAAAGCTAGGCCAGGCAGTGAGCAATAACTGTGATGGGCTTACACTGACCTTATAGTGTGTTGGCCGCCGTTGTACCACTTGCATCAGCAGTGGCAGCAATTTCTGACCAGCGTTTGTTTACAACGCGAACAGTCACTGCTGATAGCTAGGCATACCTGTGGTGACGGTAACTACGAATTGGCCGTTTTTTCTATCATTATTTCATAGATCAACTCCTGATTATCCGTCATGGTTTGAAAAGCACACTGTACAAAAATTACACACTTCCTTTACGTAGTCCACTGTCCATTAACACATCCAGTACATATATCCGGGGTACACTGTAAAGACGGCTCCTTCTCTAACCTATCCCCCTCTTCTACTCTTTACGACATAGTTTATCCCTTCTACTCATTTTCCTTTCTGTTCTTCGTCTGCTGGATAACCGAACTACTCGGTAGCGAAGCGGACGTAAAACCTATCAATCAATATAAAGACATACACAGTATGGTCTTACAAGTTACATTGAGTACATTGTAACAATACAAACTATTTGTCTATTAGGCCTTATACATTTATGATTTATAATGATTATATACCTTCATGTTCACATTTAATAGTGTTGACATGTGGATGTTATTTAAAACACTGTCAGTAACAAACAAAATCAAACGTTTTATGTCATTTCTGTGCACGAAGAGTCAAACAAAATCATGCCACAATGATTAGCTACAGGATCAGGCCAAACCCCAGGGACTTATAATTAGTACAACATGAAAATGATCGTGATCCTCCAACTTTCACCCAATTTCCCATGGCCATGAAGCATGGCCGTGGGCCTGGGAATTAATTAATGGTTACAGTGTATTTAAAGGAAGAGTTTAGCATTGTAGCTCCATAATGGTGGCTGATCCAAAAGAGGGCCTTATTAATTTGGGTATATAAATGTTTTAAAACCCTACTCCTCCAGAACACTTGCATTGATGTTCCAATAAAAAATTATTTTCTATGAAGCATTTTTAAGGACTTGAACTAGAGAATCGTCTCTTTTATAAAAGGATTGAATGTGTTGTCTTAAATCTGGATAATGAGCCAAAAATAAGAATATTTTGCAAGGGACAGGTACAATGTATTATGATCCATATGCTTCATATGGGTCCTTGTGACCTTTTGTTTAGCTGTTAAATATCCTTTGACTCATTGTTTGGAAATGTTTTTATTTAGAATAGTATTTTCTTTCATCAGAAATTGTATTGTTTTCATCATCAGAACTTACTCTCTCTCTCATATCCATGGTTGTTGCTATCCTGATTTTTGTTAGTGTTTTAAAAAGATGTTGAATTGGATTTCTATTTGGATTGTTCTCTTACATTGTGAATTCTTGTTTAAAGTATTCAAGAATGCTTTTTAGAGCTGAGGTAGTTTTTCACACAGTTTTCTTTAAATTATTTTTAACTTTTATTAATTCATTTCTTGTACTCTATAATTTTTTCATCTGTTCTATTCGATGCATGTTAATCTGTAATTTTTTATTGAATCATAGTTTCTGTTTTGGAACTTTTTGATAACTTAATTGACTTTGTAGCAAAAATAGCAATTGTCATCACATGTGGTTCTAAACAGTAAAGACAGTTCATTGTTAGTTAGTTGTTTATTTGATTAAGTTTAAGCTACCAGGTAATTGCAATCACTTCACAATGATATCCAAATCTTGTAAATCTCTATTAATAAGATCAGGTGAAAGTGAGAATGTAATTGAGATAGAATTAGTCCCATTTGACAAAAAACATTATTTATTTCAAATTTTCATGTAAGTATTTAATTTTGTTAACATTCTAAAATGACCAAAAAAGTAAGTCACCAGGTACCAAACTTGAGTATATACATGGTGTATATATACGTTGTATATGTATTATGTGGAATTATCACCAGTGAACGTGCTGTTTGCATGTATGTCAAGAATTTGGACCAGGAGGCACCATTAAGGAAGCAAAAGTAAATATTTATAAAAGCAGATATTAATCTTTGAAGTTGTATATTGTCTATTTAATATGTTAAACCAAACCTGAAAAACAACATCAGTAGCTAGCTATGGGTAAAGGAAACAGGATTTGTTTAAATGGTCAAGCTGGTTAACTAGGAATGACTTGAGAAATTTACAAAACATTTTTCCAGTTCTGTAAATGTCTGGGGTTGTTTAATTCTTTCTTGTATAGCATGGTCTGTATATGAAGATTTAATATTTGACTATATAACACTACAACAGTTTTGTTAGCATCTATTTATTCTTACCGAATGACATTGAATAACTTAATTCTTTTGGAAGGACATTTAGTGATTGGTATACAGAAATATGATATTATTACCCTTGCTTGAAACAATGTTGTGTTAATGAAAGTTATAATGACAGTCCTAGGTAAT
The DNA here is from genome assembly GCF_002113885.1 of Mizuhopecten yessoensis. Classification (NCBI taxonomy): domain Eukaryota; kingdom Metazoa; phylum Mollusca; class Bivalvia; order Pectinida; family Pectinidae; genus Mizuhopecten; species Mizuhopecten yessoensis. Next base: position 833,324 of record NW_018480063.1, on the reverse strand, counting down.
TAGATATATAACTTGATTCATGCATAATTACTATAATAGATTCATCCATGTAAATCTGTAGTAATTATTCACCTGTCTTGTAATTACAATATATACTGTCAAGATCTCGGTCGTTAACGTATGATACATGTAGGATTCATCTTGTCTTAAAAAAGGATCAGCTAAATGTAAGTCGTTCTGAATGTTGCGACTGGAGCCTGTTGCCAATTAGCTAAACCTGAAGTAATAAGAGTCTGATAATGTGAAGGTGTGACAGACAGGATATATATGGTAAACTTCAATTTTTTTTTTCATTATTTGAACCTCTTTCATTTTCCAGTCTCTATGAAAATTAATTTGATTTTGTTAACACTTTAATATGTTGACACTTTAATATGTCAACATATTATGAGGTGTATGTCTATATATAGATACATTTTGTATAATCTTTATAGGAATATGAATTATTCATACATCTGTCATGTAAACATAAATCAATGGTAGGATACCTTTTCACAGCCAGCTAAAGATAAACAATACATGTACACGTATTATGCTTCGTGATGATTCAGCTTGTTACTTGTGTAGCATGAACTTACATGTAAATGTCTACAGTCTAACATTCATCCAAACTTCTTGCATGTGGTTATCAACATTTTTTTATGTTATGGATCACATTAATTATTAAGTCTTGTACGAACTACCAGGGTGAGCTTTCCAGGTGGTGTTTCATCAGTCGTCTGTCCATTAAGCATCTAAACCCAAACTGAAGAGTAAATATTCACCTAAAGTTTGGTGCTAACATCTTTAGCCCAGAGGGATCAGAACTTATAGTTATCTAATTGATATGTCATTTTAGGTTTATGTATTTAATGTCTATTTTAGATATCTAAATGACCTTTTAATGTGAAGAAAATTACCAGTTGTGTCAGACATGAGATAAACAGCTGAAGACTACCCACTAAAGTTTTCATGGAAATAAATAAATAATTATGATGTCTTGTCTTCAAATTGCAGTTTATCATAGAATTCAATTATCATACAGAGTGACAAATAATATTTTAATTGTGAATTTAAAGTTACAAATTAAAAGACTCCCAATCTTATACTCTATCTTACTCCAATGAACATGGAAGATATTCTGGTCAATTTTATGCATGACTGGTATAGAATTCACTTATTGCTACAATTTATTTGCATGTCTGTTGCGAATGACGCCATATTGGTGTTCATGATCAATGAATTTTAGCTACAGTACATTGTAAATGTATTTTCTCCATTTATATTTTAGTATTTCATATGTAATTAACTGTATTTTGTTTCTATTTCAGTTTAAGAACTATAACCATGTTGTAAATGTGATGGTAAATATCCCATCTCTGACTGTGCTGTCTTGAGTATAAAATTCTTGCTAATTGTTTTCTCTGCTTTTCACTAATCACTTTCCTCTGTGTACAGTGTCTCAAATTTCTTGTTTTCAAAATTTAAAGTTTGCCTCCAAAGTTCAGACCCATACTTGACTAAAAAAAATGAGTTTAGGTACAGTAAGTACATGTACCAAACTAAACAGAAATGATTTAGGCATTAATACTACTAGGCCAAGAAGGTGGTCTTATATGCTGTGGCAAGGCGTCTATTGTTCATCCATCGACAGGACTGTCACTCTTCCCTTCTAACCTTGAATATCTGAAAATCTCTAGTAGTCTTGAACGGCTGTGTAGAATTTGGGCGAGATGAGTTGTATAAACACATGGTGTTTTTCTACATAGATGAAGTGAAATGTGTAAGGCGAAACCCAATGTTAGTCTGGTGTTGGGAATTACTCCAAATTTCATGATCGATCATTACTTTTGGTTTTAAATTGATGCCTGATTAATGATAATTGTTTTGTTTATAATGGAAATACGGTGGTAATTAGTATTAGTGTACTGCAATTAAAAGATAAAGGGGTCAGTCTTGTTCTTTGTGACAGCCTGCATAACCCAAATATATACATTGTATGAAGTTATTGACTTCCAAACTTTTTAATAATAAAGTAGCTATATATAGGCAAAAATGACTCAACAATATTAACAAAGGAAGGAAAATGTTATAAATAACCCAGGCAGTATATGGTATTGATTGTTATGTCATTGGTTTATGTGAGAAAATTACGTTGTTTTCTCAAAAATTGATGACGTTACTCTCGCAAACCAATGACGTAACAATCAACAGCTGCTCACAAGAGCAGATAACTCTGCAATACGCAAAGACGGAATATACCAGGTATACACGTATAACCATACAATACACATCAAAATGTACTATGAAGCATGCTTGGTATCTTGGAATCATGTAAAGAGGAAGACTAATAGTGTAGCTCCCTCTGGAGCTGAGGGGCCCAGAAAGATGTACAGGGGCACAAGGTTAGTTTGGTCGTCTTTAAAAGTCTTTAAACGTCTTCTCTTCCTGATCAGTTAATCAAAATTCCAATACATTTGCAATGAAGCATCCGTGGGACAAGGAAATCAAATGTTTTATATCCCAAGCGAGGGTGATTAGAGGTAGAGTCCAAAATGGGAATATATTAGAAATAATATTACTTTTAATAAGAATGTTTTGCCATGATTGCTTAGATAATTATACACAGGTGAGTGATACAGGCCCTCTGATCATATTTTCACACTTTTAATGAAATGATCATGATCATGAAGTGGAATTTTATGATTTTTACTTTCATTGATATTTATATGTAGGACTAATAAAATATCTAAATGTGTATTGACCAATTTAACTGAAAAGATGCAAGGCTCGTATTTTTAATAGCATTTTATTGAAGTTAACAAAAAACTGATTTTTTTTTTTTTAATCTTTATTTACTATGGCAAAACCATCAATTTAGTAAAATGTTTAAGGGATATGTAGATTCCACTTTAAACTTGAGTTTGATGAAATACATGATGTTACAGTCAAAATCAAATTATATACACACTGATATAATATGAACATTCATACCCGGTAGAATACACGTACGTAATGCACTCTTTATCGTGACGGGTGGCCATCCCCATCTCACTGCAAATTCATGTTTAGTATGCATAACATGAATTGTTTATGGTGCATTAACAGCAAGATAACTTCTTTCTAAATGGTATATCATTTTATTTTTCTTTTGAGTAGTTTTAGCTTACATTCTAATTTTTCCTGAATTTGAGATACTGGTAAATAATTTCTTGTATTGATATAACATCTAAACTTGTGTATCATATTTATTCTGGGACTTTGATTCACACTCTATTTATCTGAAAAATTTCAAATTATAAATCTTTAGTTTTAACTTTATAACTGTATATCATTGAGTTTTTCTCCTATTATATTGTATTAGTATTAACATCTCTTTTTCTCACAATACTGTATACCATGAAAACTTTCGCCCAGTCAAATTTTCGCCTTCTCATAAAAAATTGTATGTATATTATTCGTCTACTAATATATGCAGTAATGATAAATTCGCCCTCATTACAGAGGATGAAAAAGGTGAAAATTAAACTGCAGCCAAAATTTCCCGGGATACAGTATCACAAGTGGTGAAAGTCTCCATTGAATTTGACTTGTCATACAAACTGAAGCCTGATCATCAAAGATGACTGATAATTTCCAGAAAATAACAATCACAGCAAATAATCATATATTGTTGCTTCCCTTCTTTTTAAAATCATTTGCTCCCTAAGTTGTCGGATTAATTACAAGGCAGTGCCATTGAGCAAATGGCAAGATACATGTTGTTGCTTTTTATGGCCCCGCCATAAAATGCGGGGCTATAGTGTTGCCCATGTCCGTCCCGTCCCGATTCAATGTAAACACTTAGCAACTTCATTCTTCGACAGATTTTGGTCAAACTTTATACAAAGGTCAAGTATGAGTATACTTCGGACATCGTTGTGTTTCAGGGATCCAAGGTTAAGGTCAAGGTCACACTTGCTATTTATAGAAAATCATCAACTGATTCAATTTACTAGTAAACACTTAGCAACTTCATTCTTTCATGGATTTTGGTCAAACTTTATGCAAAGGCAAGTATGATTATACTTCAGACATTGTTGTGTTTCAGGGGTCCAAGGTCAAGGCCACTGTTGCTATATATAGAAAATCATCAACAGATTCAATTTAAACACTGAGCAACTTCATTCAATATGTTATCGAGATGGTAATAACATACAGAAAAAACAAATGAATGTTAATAACATACAGAAAAAACAAATGAATATTAAAATCAACTTATCAACTTTAAGTGTAGTACCTTGTGTGTGTGCATGTTTCAGGGTATCAAGATCAAAGTGGTTGTAACTTTTTATAGAACGCTGAAACTCATTTCACATGGCAGGGGGGGCATTTATGTCTTGCAGACATTTTAGACACCTCATTTTTGTTTCTTTTTGCTGTAATGTTGCCTTTCTTGATAATGACCTCTGAATCAAAAGGCCTGGTAAACATCCATCCATGTAACATCATGAACATCTTTGTATTTGGTTGTACTCAATTTAGATTGTCATTTAATCGCATCAAATTACATATTTTGATAGCAAGATTCAGGTTTCCCAGAGTCCAATACTGCCAAAAACTAAATTCCAATTGACAATCTTGGGAAGCTAACAACAAAAGCTAGGCATGGTGGCATGGGAAAACACAGATGTAGGCCTATAGAAGATCTAGAAGCCTTTTGTATGATTTGGATTGATTCAGAGGTTAATTACAAAAATAAGGCATAACAAAAAAATATTTGGTGTTTCTGGTAACCCTATAGATACCTGCCCTACTTTTTTGTGCCTACCCTAAACTTTTTAAGGCAATTTTCAAAGAAGCACTATTGAAGTCATGATCACTACTATATAAACCATTTAAAATTATTTGTTAAAATATAAAAATTAAGTATCTACCTACCCAAATTTTTGCGACATGTTACAGGAAACACATATTTTTTTGCCTGGCCTTATACAAAAACACCCCAGAAAAACACCAGCAAATCATTATTACCTTATTCTGTTTTGTTACTCAGCTATTTTTTAACCAGTATTTATTGCTGTAACATATATACTGAACAAAAAAAGAAACGCACAAAGTTCCCCCATGATGACACGAGTGACGTCCCCCTGATGACACGAGTGACGTCCCCCTGATGACACGAGTGACGTCACACAGACTTTTCTTCTACAGTTTTGTATCATATTGATATAAAATTTTGTACAAATTTCCCAAAATATCATAGGCTATCGATTGCATAATTTAATTGTGCGTTTCTTTTTTTGTTCAATATATATATAGCTCACAGTGTGTCGGGGCCTTCACTAAGTGCAGTATAATCTACATTTGTGTATACGTAACATATGTAACCACCACCACCGGGTGTCAGCTGGCTTTTAATGTGTTGCTTCTGTTGTTTTGTTGTATTTGATCGATCACTGCAATTTCTGATGTGTAATTATGTATATTGTACCAAATAACACTTGCCATACACCTTTCTAACACATTGAAAAATGAATTGACAAACTGTAAGTGTTATCATTTTGCTTTGTATATTATATATAGTACTTTAGAATTTTTTCGACTCCATTACAAATGACTACATGTTAAAATTTAACTGAAAAGTTATTTTGTTTTCATTGATGAATATAAAACAGTATACAATTATCGTGTCATTGTGTTGCAAACTATAAACGACATAACTTGCTCACTGTAGCTGATGCTTTGGTTTTTGTGAAACTTCCTTTATTTCTTCACTCTAATTAAATTTTAATTTGGATCCATAATTCTGAAATGCTGCCTGTGGGTATCTTGTATTCATATACATTGTAGATGTGTTTTTTTCATAGAAATTATCTGATTTTGATAAAACCAGCCTGGTATACTTTCTACTAAAGTACCATATATGCATGCTCATAGTAGATGCTCAGCTAAATTCATACATGTTCATCGAGGCTGCTGCGACCCAATTGGCTGATTGATTCTAGAATTAATTTTGGAAGGAATTATAAAATTGTACCAAGGTCTGTTAGCCAGTAGTACTTCACCATAACAGTTTGTGGTATTTCAATTCATCAAAACTTTTTTATATATATATAAAATTGAAGTGTGTTTAATTTTAAAAATGTAGTACATTATGCTTTTATGCAATGAAAATGTTGTTTTCAAATGATTCATACATTGTAGCTTCTGACATTCTGACAGCCTATATTTTAACATCAGATTTATTGCTTTAGTCAAGACGAACTGTTTCACACATCATTAAATAATCTGTCTCAAGACCAAATCCATTCATCACTCCATAAAATAAAATAATCAAGATTCAGTCCTTAAATATATTGCATATATTTCTTTCATTATTGGTTACTTGCAATCAGCCGTTATTCTGCCTAACCTCGAACAGGGGACACATCCACAAACATGGAATTCCTGTTTAAATTTGCGTATACAGCTTTTTGTTTACTGAAATACCGGTAGTGTCGTTCATGACCTTTACTTTTACAGAATGTTACCATTATGATTCTTTGTACTTTAAGGAAGCAGGTATTGATGATGAAAAATCTATAGAGGCTGATTCTAAATTTGAGACTGAGGAGCGGCAGTCTGGCCCAAACATGGCAGTCAGCAACCTCCCGCATGTCATCAACCTCAGCAACAGTATCATTGGTGTCACCATCCTGGCTATGCCCTTCTGTTTTAAACAGGTGAGATTGATGTTATCCTCCTTCTTTTCCCTTCAGTTTCTTCTCTTTAAGCAAGTGAATACGTCTACTCTACAACTTCACACAGTCTTGAAACTTAGCATGCATGCAAACACATATTCAAGAGTACTACACGATTATGTGACACATAGCTAGGTCACTGTGACCTATATTTTTTGTTTCACAGACGTTCTAACTTTGTGTTTAGATCAGACTTTATATCTACATGCATGTTCTTCTTGTAGAGTACTACAAAATCATATGACATGTCTAGGTCACTGTGACCTATATTTTTCCCTTCACTGACTCTCTTACACAGGCAAATTTTGTTCACATGAAATTCACATGAAGTTCATGTGAAATTTGATTCATGTGAATTTCACATGAATTTTTCACATGGAAAATTTCACGTGAATTTCATGTATAAGCTCGTTTCAGGTAAAATTTACATGAAAAATTTCACGTAAAATTCACGTGAACCAATTTTGCCTGTGTATTCTAAGCCCCATCTCCATCAAAGTGTGGGCTGGGGCATTAATCTTACAAACATTCTCAAAACTTTCAAAGGAGAAATTCATTTGTCTGAAAATAAATGTTCTGTGCTGAAGTTTTGCTGCATATTATTATTTCATTTGGCTGTACTGTTACACAGAATATTTACTGTTGAATTGTGGTATGCCGCAGGAAGTGTAACTGTACTATGTTTAATGTTTTAGTGTGGTATACTGCTGGGAGCTGTGCTCCTGTTTTTCTGCACCTGGTTGACTCTGGTATCATGCCGTATGCTGATGAAGGCTGGTATTACCTCACGCAGGAGATCCTATGGATTTCTTGGTATGATAGGTCTAACCAATTCACAGAGTGAATATAGTGTTCACAAAACATATTTTGACAGCTCCTTCTTATTATTCCAGTCAAAGCTAATCTGCTTGCTCCATTTATCCAACCAGTGTATTAGGAGGCAGATACACTGAATCCAGTCATTACTGTGCTTTTCACGTTTAAATGCTGAAATATGTTTTGCCCAGTTACAAAGTATGCTGTGAAAACTGATAAATTTATTGTGAGAGCCAGTTATCATACTCATGATTTTTTTCCCCCTCTTTAACAAATTTTGCCAAAAAATGTATATTGAAACAAATTTATTGACATCCAACATAACATGTATAAACCCTCAATTGATATTTTTTCAGCTTACTATACTTATGGTGCCCCAGGGAAGCTAGCTGTTGAAATCGGGTAAGTTAGTCCAGAGTTAGTTAGATACCCTAAATAATCAAGTTTAGCTACTCACAGTCTGCATTAAACATGATGTCATGTGTCTATTGCTGTGAAGGGGGTAGTACATGTTTATGTCCTCTGTCAATCTGTTTGTTCATACAATATCTTGGTTTAACTTTGCATCCATTACTCTCACTTCTTGAAGTCCAACAGCCTTAAAACTTCTTATGAGTAGTACTACTGATTAACCCTACTGATGAGATCTAGATTGTTGCCACCAAACTAAAGATAAACATTTTATTTAGAACATCAAATTGATAATATATAATTACCATTCCTACTTTGTATGCTATTGATTGGCTATCTGTCCTAATGGGGGCTGCAGTGGCCAAGTGGGTAAGGCGTCTGACATTCTGCTACCACTAGCCCTCCACCGCTGGGTCACGGGTTCGAGACCTACGTGCATGGGGCAGTTGCCAGGTACTAATTGTAGGTCGGTGATTTTTCTCCGGGAAATACAGCTTTCTTCCACTACCAAAACATGGCACATCCTTAAATGACCATAGCTGTTAATAGGACGTAAAACACAAACAAACAAACAAACTGTCCTGATGTTGTCTTATTTAATGCTTTAGTTTCCAGTCTTATCATTGTGTTTCAGGATGATAGGGCTACAGCTGGGAACACTGATTGCCCAAGTTGTTATTATTGGTGACCTTGGTCCAGCCATTGTGTCCAAGTACCTAGGACTGGAGGTAGGTTCCTCAGATATATTGTAGGAAGCATTGGAATATTTTGTGTCCAGGGGTGTAGGAATGGGAAATTTCACCTACAGGGTTTTCAAATTGGGTGAAACCTGAGACTTTTCAAGGGTTTTGCATCAATTTGAAAATCCTAAGGGTGAATTTCCCTGTTCTACATCCATGGATCTGAAAAAGTACCGTATTTATCCGGCAATAAGCCCACTTTTAATGATTGCAGTTTATTAGAATTGCTAGCAAATGCTATATCATTGTCCTTTAATAAGCCCATCCCCCTACTTTGAGTCAGAGATTATGTGTTGGCGCCCTGGGCTTATTGGAGGAGAAATACAGTATAGTCTCTCATTCCAATCACCAGAATAGCTCAGAAACCACAAAAAGGCAATGCTGTTTCTGCATCGTATCGTGGAATCAGAATGTTGGAGACGCCATGTCATTGTTGTTGTATTGTGAAGTCACACACATGAAATGGAGTGTAAGAAAGAAATTTCTTGTACCCATTTCTTACCCTTGACAGTCTTGCCATATACACATATGAATTCGAGAATAACAATGCAACAATGTAACATGAATTGATGTTAGTATTGCCTCTTATTATTTAACTGGATATAAGTGTGTCTGCAAGTCAGGTGACACAGCACTTGATGATTACCGTTGAAATCATGAGGGAGAACTATCATTAAAAATTAAAAATAAAATATCCAAAGCAAACTCTTACATTTACTCAATTTACAAAATATTAGTTTATATAATATTAAAATATCAAAGCGTAATGTCCAAGAGTCTTATGCTGTTCTGTGCAATGAATTAATTTAATTTGAGCTTAAGATAAGGTGTAGAGGTTTTTGCTGATTTCAAATGACAAAAGATGAAAGTCACAATCTCCTTCTAGACTAGGAATTAAAATTTAGTCAGTGGGGAATTGTTAAACTTCTGCCTCATATGATATCATTAGATCAATAATTATTATTTAATTTTCTAGACTATGGTTACCTATTGGATCTAATCTTTGTTCTGTCTTGTTGGAGGTATCATACATTTTTATACGATTAAGGAAATTTATTTTGCAGAGCTTGGGTTCTGATTTTTTTATCATACTAAAATTATCCTGCTTTCTGTTATACCGTTAATTAAAGAAAGATTTTGAATTAAACCTGATGTTTGGCCTTGATTTGCAGTAACCTGTAGAGCTATTGGTTTTGTAGAACAATGGTAACCTGCGGATGGGTCTGATCTGTTTCCTGTGTCTGTGTGTTGGACTACCTCTTGGCCTGCTGAAGAACCTCAATACTGTCAGCAGAGCCAGCACCTTGTGTATTCTTTTTTATGGATTATTCACTGTTTATGTAAGTAGTGGTTACACAGGTGTTAAATTTAAAAAAAAAAAATACAGTAAAAAGGAACGATATACTGACACGATGATATTGGACCAAATGATACAATCCTTTTTAATGTCAGTTGAGTTAGATTTACGACTCACTGATATCTAATCTGTTATTTGTTACCGTATATTCTTTTTCAAATATGTGACTGGTTTGAATATTGAAAGTGTAAGATACTAAGATGTCATTTGGCTGTGTGCGAGTGTATCTAATCACAACAAAATTGAAATCCTGTGATCAAATAATGCCTTTATAAAATTGTCCATTAATAATTATTTACCTGTGTAAACGTTCCTTTCTTGTAGGTGTTCTCACTGTCCATTCCAAATCTAGTGTCTGGTGACTGGATTAACAAAGTGAACCTCTGGAGGACTGATGGACTATTCAAATGTCTGCCCATCTTCTCATTTGCTTTTGGTTGTCAAACGTAAGTTACTAGGGAGTGGTGTACTCATCCAATAAAATGACAGTTGCAAACTTTATAAAAAAAAATGATTACAAAAAATATTCTGCAATATGAACATTCAACTTTTAAGCTAGATACTTAATGAATAACCCTGAATTACACTTATAAATAGTACTTGTAAGAAAGGAAAATATTCTCCTTAGGTCTTTGCACACCAGGTTTCAAAAATTCTGAACTTAATCGTAGCTCTGTAAAATGTTTAATTAATATTTAGTTTTCATCTTTTTTAGCAAAGTATTTTCATTCATGTTTCAAGTCAATTGATGATTTCCTCATGATAAACAAATACACATTTCATTTGACATTCAAAAGGAATTTTGGACTTTAACCAAAACTTGGTTTGAGAACCGCTGAACCTCAATGATTTAGCTCATTTGTTCCCAGATGGTTTGGAGTATGAAATATTTGGGACTCTTTTAACTAGAAAAATATAGCTGTCCTTTGAAACGGTCAGAAAAAAAGAGCAAGATCAGTGGTTGCTAGGTGAATAAGGGTCAACTCTATTCCTTTATGATATCCGAAAGAAAATGTATTTTTATTTTTTCTTTGACCTGCTAGGCAGCTGTTCATTATGTTTGATAACCTGCCTGAGCCGTCCCTGAAGAGTGTCAACAACATTGTACACAGTGCTGTTAACATGTGTACCGTCTCCTATCTCCTGGTAGGCTCAAATTGTTGTTAATATTTTAGGGAAAAGAAAGAAAAAAAATGATTTCCTATTACACATACTTTATGATTTACCTCTTTATATAACCTTACTTATTGAAATGGGGGGAAAAAATGTTTATAGATAATTTAGAAAAAAAAAGTCTTAAATTTTCTTTGAAGTATAAATGTGGTTGCTTTAGAGACAAGTTTTAAGCTCAATACGGTATTCCTTGGTCAAAGAACCTTGTGTCTCATTTAGTAATCAATATAAGATGCTGTTATAATGCTTTTAACTACCAAACATTTCCCTTTCAGACTGGATTTTTTGGCTACATCGCATTCCACAATAAAGATATAGGAGGAGACATTGTGAAAGATTTTGAAGTCAGTTTGGCATCCGATGTTCTCAAACTTGGTTTTGTCATCTCCATTGCTGTCACATTCCCTCTTATCATCTACCCGTGCAGAGGGAGTCTCTACACCCTACTGTTTCCTCAAGTATGTAGCACTCCTATAAGTCTGTCTCACGTTTTTGTTTCTTAACTTTTAGCTGACCTGTTCATAGTTAGATATTTGCAGTGCTTGTCCGTAACTACTTCAGAATGGCTGAATATCTTTATGGGGTTTCATTAACTTCTAAGTTTTGCAATTTTCACAGAACTACAAAAAAATACAACTCATGAAATGAATAAAACATCATGCCATGGCCACTTAATCTGAAATTGATGAAAAACAAATTCTGGAAAGTTGAAGATTTTAGCGATCAATGCAAACACAGGAACTGCATAAAAATTGAAGTATCATGATTGGACAGTGTGTCACCTACCAGCCTCTTTTCTATTCTGTACTATCAAGGTCATGCATCGGGCAAGGGCTCCAATGTCAAATCCTAATCTTTGTCAGGGCTATGACTTCTAAACTCATTTTAATGAAACTTGATAACATCAGAATGCTTGTTATCTTCCATTTTAAAGTCATTTTCTATCTATTGTATTATGTTGATCCATCTTGCTAAATTAGGAGACATAGGGAAATATATTACACCTGAAAATGTGAAATGTGGAAATTTTTGTTTTCAAAGTAATATGATTCCATGGTTATGTTCACTTATGTTCTTTCACCCTTGGCAAATGTCATTACAAAATGGAAGGCTCAGCGTGTGCCACCTGCTGGATGAGACAAGAAGACTAGTTTGATTCTTGATGTACATAAAAAAATCTCACCTTTGCAGAACGGTAAAATTTACTGACTTCTAAGTTGGATTTTGCTCCTCTATAATCATCAAAGGTCAGGGTCAAATAGCTAGCTGCGTGCCTTCAGTTTTGCTATGGCACATTCCGGAGATGCAGAGAGCGTAAGTGAGCATAACTCCTGGAATTTTGAAGTTATCTTAGTAATAGACAAAAATATATTTGGACATTTGCAGAGACAAAAACATAGTGATGACTTGGAGAAGAGGCCTGTTATACCAGAACTTCACTTCAAAGTTCTCACCACCTTCATTGTCCTTGGCTCAATGATAACAGGCATCCTAGTCCCTAATGGTAAGAAGCCTTGTGTTTGGTAATTAGGAGTCGCTCACTGTTCGGGTTGTTGTTTAGTTTGAATTGACGATGTCAGAGTTTCAAGTTTGCCCCATTTTCATGCAGTTTTCTCTTTAATAGTAAACAATTAGCCTGTTTTAAAGGCAGCTTATTCTAAACCTTCATGGATGTTGGAGAAATCAGATTTTGATGTTATGAAGGCCAAAATTTAATACGACCTGAGGATATTGTTAGACAAAAGAATTTCAGTTACAGTGAATATTGTGCCTTGAGTCCTCTTATTGGTCCAAATAAGGATCTTAAGGGATCAATGGTGATATTTTGGTGTAGTTTAAAAAAAATACCTTTTAATACTAATATTAAAAAAAATGTATAAATAATTGAAGCATGAATTTGTTGATGGATCCACGGAATGGGATTATCTAAGTCTGTGATAGATCACACATATCACTAGTCAATCTGTTCAGCAACAATGCATGTCAGACTTAGAACGTCTTTTTTAGATGTAGTAAGAGAATAATTCTGCTAATGTGTTNCACACACATCACTAGTAAATCTGTTCAGCAACAATGCATGTCAGACTTAGAACATCTTTTTTAGATGTTGTAAGAGAATAATTCTGCTAATGTGGGTTTTTTTATATACAAAATTGATTTGAATTTCAAATATTGTTATTACCTGTGTTCTAAAGTGAATTGTGTCAGGTGTCTGTTGAAATAAGATATGCGTGAAAACTTATCCGGCATTGTTTGACTGCTGTATATTTAGATCACACACATCACTAGTAAATCTGTTCAGCAACAATGCATGTCAGACTTAGAACATCTTTTTTAGATGTTGTAAGAGAATAATTCTGCTAATGTGGGTTTTTTTATATACAAAATTGATTTGAATTTCAAATATTGTTATTACCTGTGTTCTAAAGTGAATTGTGTCAGGTGTCTGTTGAAATAAGATATGCGTGAAAACTTATCCGGCATTGTTTGACTGCTGTATATTTTATCTTTGGTTCCTATTTACAGTGGAATTTGTATTGGCCATGAATGGTGCTACCATGGGAACCCTTATCTGTTATATATTTCCTGCTGTGTTCTTCCTACGGGTGATGACAGGCTCATCTGAGGGAAAGCTGATTGCACAGGTGAGGAAATCAGAAACTCCTCTATTCAGGTGGAAGAGGCCATATTAAAAATTCAACATTCAACATTCATCCTTGGGCAAATAAAACTGTATGTGCCAACAATGAAAGGTCAGCTGATTCCTTTGGGACTTGGCTCTGGAAATTAGCGATTTTTCTGGCAAAACATGAGGTGTGAATATCTACCAAAAATGCATATTGTTATTCATTTACGCAGAAATATACATTGTCACCGTTGTCCCTAAAAGTTATATTTTTACCTCTTTCCTTGTTATTTCTTAAGTCGTCATATTTACTGTGTATGTTGACAAAATTGTTTGCGTTTTTTCTTCTCCAGGCTGTGTTAATTTTAGGATGTTTGATCATGGTACTGTGTACATTGACCACACTGAACGCCCAAGAACAAGTTCATGCTGTTGAAGTAGTGAAAGATGAGATTGTAAACAAGGACCTCCCTGTGGTACATGACAAAGAAAAGCCCCTCCAGCCTCCGGTCCTTAACACTCAAGATAAACACCTTCCTAAGGACAAACCTCCTGACAAAATAGCCACAGGTGACAAAGTTGATACTCTATTGAGTAAAGGTAGGCATCTATGACATTTTGATTTATAAAAGTCAAAGTTTGATAAGTATAAAAAAAACATTTAAAAAAAAAAAACATGTTGTAATATAACAAGTCAAAAATGAAAACATTGGTTCCTTAGATTCTCTTTGTACTGATATTTCCTAGGTAAAGGCTTAAATGTCACCTATATTTGATGATTCAATGACTTCTTTAAGAAGAAATGATCCAAAACATTCACCAGGAATTGTTGAAATTGATATATTGCTCAAACTTTATTTCAGACAGATAATAAAACAGAATGGTTATAAAGCTGTTACCATTGTCATCAATATTACAATCCTCAAAAACAGTTGTGAAGTGATTGGCAGTTATATTTTGTTTTCATTGTATGCTTTATATAATTCCTATTCCTGTTGTTGATGAAATTGTTGTTTCTGATTTGTACAGATGAAAAGGCTAAAGATAAGCGTGTGGAGCCCCCCAATCCTAGAGAACCGTCTGAGGTAGGTAGTTACACAATACTGGCATCGTGATGTAGAACTTTCAAACTTTTTTTATTTATCTCAACACCTTTGAATTACAATGGTATACAGAGATATACAGATTTCATGTACAGTAATTAGCATGCATGGTTATATAGAGGGATACAGTATAATAGAAACGGAGATGTACTGCAGTTACTTTCATGACGGGGAACAGACAGAATTTTTTTTTTTGATAAAAGTACATAAATATTTTAGGAATGCTTTTCTTTTAGTTGACATTATAATCTTAAGCGATAATACACTATGACGTCTAATTAACATAGAGGATAGAATAATTTTCCTTTCATTATCTAATGCCGGACATTCAAATATATAATGAAATTCATCTCCGATATCTCTTACATTACATAATTGACAAATACATTCATGTCTTGGTATATTACTCCTAATTCCGGCTTCTACAAGTAAGTTACTATTTCTGGTTCTAAACCTACAAAGAGTATAAGCATCATTTTTAGCTCACCTGGTTCGAAGGACCAAGGTGAGCTTATACCATACCGCAGCGTCCGTCGTCCATCAACTTTTTCTTTAAAATGCTACTAGTCATGAACGACTGAGCAGAGCTTGACCAAATTTTGTATAATCGGGGGGCTGAGGGGCGGGACCCAATAGGGGAAATATAGCAAATTCTTTAAAATCCTTCTTCTTATGTAGGAATGAAAGGTTTTGTTCCATATTTGGTCTGAAGCATCCTTGGGTGAAGGGAAACCAACTTTGTATAAACAGTGGATCTGGCCCCTCTGGGGGTTGATGGGATTGGGCCCAATAGGGGAAATATAGCAAATTCTTTAAAATCCTTCTTTTTCTGTAGGAATGAAAAGATCTGTTCCATGTTTGATCTGAAGCATCCTTGGGGGAAAGGGAACCAATCTTGTTTAAATCGTGGGTCTGGCACCCCAGGGGCCTGAGGAGCAGGGCCCAATAGGGGAAACATAGCAAATTCTTCTTTAAAATCCTTCTTCCTCTGTAGGAATGAAAGGATTTTGTCCATATTTGGTGTGGGCCCAATGGGGGAAATAGAAGAAAAAAACGTTATAATCCTTCTTCTACCATAGGGATTAAGGGATATTATCCTAATTTAGTCTGGAGCATCCATGGGCAAAAGGGACTAAATTTTGTATAAACAGCGAGTGTGGCCCCGGGAGGGGCCCAATAGGGGAAACATAGCAAATTCTTCCAAAATCTTTCTACTTCTGTAGGAGTTACAGGATTTTGTCCAAATTTGGTATGAAGCACCCTTGGGTGAAGGGTAACCAATTTTATTTTAACTAGTGTGTCTGACCCCCCCTTGAGGCAGAGAGGCGGGGCCCAATAGGGGAAATAGAGGTAAAACCTTTAAAATCCTTCTTCTACCATAGGGATTAAGGGATTATTTCCTAATTTAGTCTGGAGCATCCTTGGGCCAAGGGGACTTAATTTTGTATAAACAGTGGGTGTTGTCTCCCAGGGGACAGAAGGGTGGGGCCCAATAGGAGAAATAGTGGTAAAACCTTTAGAATCCTTCTTTGACCATCGGGATTAAGGGATCTTAACTTAATTTAGTCTGGAGCATCCTTGGGTCAAGGGGCCTCAATATTGTATAATTGGTGGGTATGACCCCCTAGGGGCATAGGGGTGGGGCTCTGTTTGAAGTTTGTTCTCGCTATATCTCAAGTACTGGATGGATCTTTCTGAAATTTCATATGTACTTACAGCACCTACCATGGAGTGCTATATCTTTACTTCATACCAATTATTTTAAACATATTCAGGTGAGCGTTACAGGCCCTCTGGGCCTCTTGTTTAGAGGAAACCAATTTAAATTTGTTAAACGTGGCAAAAGTTTCTACTAGTAGTTTTGGCTCAGGTTTTGTTTATACTTGGAACATTCTGTGAAAATTTGGAGTCAATATAGTCTTTCCTCAGCTTAAGATAAAATTTACATTGTGCATTATATTTAATTATGCTTTAACATGTTAAGGAACATAAAATGATGCATTAAACAAAACAGTGACTGGTTCTGTTAAGATCAAACATTGGTTTGCAGATATGGGGGTAGGGTTTTTTCTTTGACTTTTGTAGTTCGTGAGTTGGGATACAGCCCAGCTGTAAAACAGGCCAGATTGGTTCATCTATTTAATGCTCGTCTGTTTCATACTTTGATCTTTTCTTTTACAGAATGACAACCCACCAGACAAACCTGATGTTAAAGAGACTTTAGATAAACCAAAAGAAGATTCTAACCTAAAAACCAAAAAGGTTGATGATGCACCGGTCGAAAAGAAAACTGGACAAGAAAAGGTAATGGAAGGACAAGACCAGCTACAGAAGGCACCAGTCATGAACAAGGAGGAGGAGGCAGGACAAGGAAAAGATGTGGATCAGAGTAAGGACACTGGACAGGAGGCAGGGCAAATAAAGGCTCCTGTACAGAAGAAAGAGAGCAATGTGGACGGGGGTGACAAGGAGCAAGCAGCAGAAAAGAATAATAGGAAACAGGATGAAATCATCAATGAACTAGAGAAGCAACGCGAGGTACAGCGAGAATTGATCGAGGAACAAAAAGAAATCCTGGCACAGCTCAAAGAGCATGAACAGGAACACAAACAGGTAAAACACTGTTTGTAATTACAATATCAATAATGTATATGGACAGCACAGGGTACATATCAATCCTCTATATTACAACATTCCCTACACTTGTTTTGTATGGTTTCATATCAACAATATACATTGTACAACCAGTGGAATCTTGTTTCAAAACTATACAAGGTGAAGGTCACAGCTAGAGGTCAAATTTCAAATAATTTCAATGGTTTTACTGACTTACTGCTAACTTTATAGATACATATATATAACAAGATGGTATGTTGCACACTACTTACAGCAAGGTTCAAAGGTCAAATAATGGTAAAGCTTGTATGGACTTTATCATTCAATATTTTTTGTGGAAATGGTCTATGTGTCCAAGGTCAAGTATACATGAAACTTCATATCTATAAAGATGTACAATGTACTTATATTATATACATCCTATTACCCTGAAGGTCAAAAGCTCAATGAGGGAAAGTGGTATATCTTTTTGAGCTCCCGAAAGTCAAAAGCTCAATGTGAGGTAGCACCATATATTATTTTTTTAAGCTGTTAAAGGTCAAAAGCTTAATGTAGGGTAGTAGCATAGCTTTTTGAGCTCCCAAAGGTTAGAAGCTCAATGTGGGATAGCTCTTTGAGCTCCTGCTTATTGAAATTTTTGTTTTTCTTTTTGATCCTTGGAGAAGAAACTAATTTTCTTGTGAATAAGGTTGTTTTTTAGCTCACCTGTTGGGCCAGGTGAGCTTATGCCATGGTGCAGCGTTCGGGAAATTTTCCCTTTAAAACGGTACTAGTCCTTAACGGCTCTGAGGATTTTGACCAAATTTGGTCTGGAGCATCATTGGCATAAACGGAGGGTATGGTCCCCCTGGGGGCAGAGGGGCTGGCCGAGAAGCCTCAAGTTTGTATAAATGGAGGGGAAATAGAGGAAAACATGAAAGATCCTTCTCCTTTTGTACCGATAAAAGGGATTTTAACGAAACTTGTTCTAGAGCATCTATGGACAAAGGGAATTTAAATGGAGGATCCCCCCATTTAAACNTGTTGATACTTTGCAAGTTGCATCCTGAGATGAAAGGCTATAAAATTTGTTCAACATAATGACTTTGTTCGACTTTCTATCATAGTGGTGAAATGTTTTAAAAAAAAATAACAGGCCCTTTTGAATGAATTTTAATCATAAATACTGATATTTTAGATCACTTTTAAGGTTACAAGTGAGAGATTTATACCAGGTGAGCGATGCAGGCCCATTGGGCCTCTTGTTTTATTTATTATTCATTGGGTCATAACATGGAAAATCATTACCCACCAAAACAGATTTACATGTAGTTCATCTTGCAACTTTAATTTGTTTCTTGTACTCCTTTGATAAACCTGTATGGTACTTTGCAGGTTTTAAATTGAAAATAAAATACCAGGTGAGTTATTAAGACCACTGGGCCTCTTGTCTTGTTACTTGCCATACTGTTCTGTTTTGATAAGTTATCACATTTTGAATATTTCATTTGCATCAGATATGGTAAGTATGCTGGTGTCAGATGAATGTATTCTATGATGGAAATTATTTCTTGATTTCTTGTTGGGAGGGCTTCTGTAACAGGTACCCTTATTGTTTTCACTCAATTTTTTCTCAATATTGATTCTAGTACGGTATGTAAGCTTTAGAATCAGCTTGTCATGCACTGCTTGTTGCCGAGTCCATTGGAGTGAGAGGTTTGATACAGGAGAGAGATTTGGGTGTTGGTATATATTGACTTTATATACAGACCTTTCCTAACCCTGGGTACATGTTTTATGCTTTTCCATCCCTAATTAATTCTAACAAATATCAAAAATCCTTAACAGACCCTCCCAGACAGCAATCGTAATCCAATTGTAATATGTGTCAAATTATTTTTAATGATGTTAAGATGTACCGGTTAATTTATATTTTGTGTTGGTGATAGCAATTTTCATATGTAGGCACAATTGTTTTTGAATGAAGATTAATCTATACAGAATCTTATCTCATAAGTAACACTATTAACAGTGTCATTAAATGCAGTATATAATTTATGTTATGAGCACATGTGAAATAATACTAAGTGGTACATTTTGTAACGTCGGACAAGCGTCGGTTTAAAGTATTTGGATATAAAGAGCAACACAAAGTAAGATCATGAAAATATATACAATTTATTAAATATCAATTCACTATTACTCACTATCACACTCACTCTCAACCTGTGCATCCTCTAATCAGAATATTACAGTTCATCAGGACCACAGTCTGCTCAAATAAAGTGCCCCAAAAACAATGTTCCATAGGTCAACGTCTGGTTGACAGCACACCATCTGTTCTACACGAACAGATCACCAACAACAATACCGTACCGCAGCACAGATCACCCACAACAATACCGTACCGCAGCACAGATCACCCACAACAATACCATACTGCAACACAGTTCACCCACAACAATATGGTACCCCAGCACAGTTCACTCACAACAATATGGTACCTCAGCACAGCACCCACAACAGTACCGTACCGCAGCACAGTTCACCCACAACAATACTGTACTGCAGCACAGATCACCCACAACAATACCGTACCGCAGCACAGATCACCCACAACAACTTGTACCGCAGCACAGATCACCCACAACAATACTGTACCGCAGCACAGTTCACGTCCGGAGAAGCTACGTCTGCTATGACGTAGGTAAACACACAAAGTGTTTCCGTAAATTACCCGCAGGTAACTGTACTTTACTAGCGTTGTCCAAGTTGTCAGGACACAACATGTTAATTAACTAGTCCGCTAGTCACCACTCAGAGTTGGTCGCTCCTGTCGGTCGACACAATGATTGTATGACCCTTCTGTACCATCCACGAAAACCCTCCTGTGGCTGATCTAATCAATCCGTCATGAAAAGCTTTAACAAATAAAATTAATACAAAATATTTTCCCACCTTCTCTTCATACAACGTTCATACAATAACATCCTACCTGAAAATTAGCCTAATGCAATAAATAGCCCCGACACATATTATATATGTATATATTCTACACAATATCCATCTACATTAACAGTTCTACAACGTGTCGGTCCATTTATATCATCAACCATGATTAAATATTCAATTCAAATATGGCGACTCAAGGCTGCCATACTTTCTTACATGGACAATACTGACTGGTCAGAATGACATTTATATGGACAATTACACTTATTGTACATATCGTATCAGACTATTATCAACAATATGCATTATACATTACATTCTGATATAACTATATCAATATAAACATCGAAATACAAACATATAAGCATGATGTAAACAATCAATATACACCTGTACTACACCTGCCCTATCGCTACTCATGAGTGGACCGCACGTCAAGGTATACACAAGAAATGCATTTACGGGGATCAGAGACACTTCAATATACAAATTAGTGAAGTAAGAGTATTATATTAGTTACTCACCACAGTCTGTATTCTGTTTCTGAATCCATGGAATATGTCTGACACAGGTATTGCTTAGCACATCGCCATTACTACATTAATCCCAGTCCTGACCAATTATTATTTGGATGCTTTGGTTTGGTTTGGTTTGTTTGTGTTTCACGTCCTATTAAAAGCTATGGTCATTTAAGACTGTGCCACGTTTTGTTGGTGGAGGAAAGCCGGAGTTCCCGGAGAAAAACCAACGACCTACGTCCAGTACCTTGTGACTGCCCCACGTAGGTCTCGAACCCGCGACCGAGTGGTAGAGGGCTAGTGGTAGCAGAATGTCAGACGCCTTAACCACTTGGCCACCGCAGCCCCTATTTGGACGCCAATTTAAAATCTATTATTGCTGTATGGCAGCCATTTTGAAAATCTATTTTGAATTCAAACTCAAATTCTACGCCAGTGATTCACTGTACATGGTTGTGTCCAAAGATAGTTATTTTAGAGCTGATTTGAAATCCAGTATGGTCCCCATGGCAGCCATTTTGAACTCTTTTTTTTTTTTAACTTTTAGTATGATCCAGAATATGGATGGACCAATAACATTTTCTTATTTTTCTGACCATTCCCATACTATGTTATATTTGTTGTCTCTTCGTAGTCTCTTCGTAATCAACATTTATATTGAGCTGAGTTGTTTTTATTGGTTATTCCTCGTTAGAGTAGCATTGAGGGTAACAGAAAGTATCTACCCTGAGGAGGCTTAAAATTGTCTTATTTGAACACATCAGAACTGTTGTGACCTTTGTACACATCAGAACTGTTGTGATTTTCGAAACACATCAGAACTGTTGTGACCTTTGTACACATCAGAACTGTTGTGACATTTGAACACATCAGAACTGTTGTGACCTTTGTACACATCAGAACTGTTGTGACCTTTGAACACATCAGAACTGTTGTGACATTAGAACACATCAGAACTGTTGTGACCTTTGAACACATCAGAATTTTTGTGACCTTTCAACATACCAAAATCAAAGTGAACGGTCTATGTATAAAATTTGTGTTGTATGGAGCTTACCAACTACATGTATTTAACCAGAGAGAGGAAGTTGCAACTAAGTTAAAACCCATTTGATATTGCACTCACTTCTCAGAGGTGCATGATAAGGAAAAGTGACATATACTGAAATCATGTTTAAATTTATCAATAGCTAGTGACACTACTTCAAGTCAGGTGGCACAGCAGATAGCAAAATTGCCTTTCCCCATGATAGCCATGGTTGGCTTCTAAGTGGATGTGAGTGTGAGTCACCTGCCCAATTATGGGTTTTCTTGTGTGCTCTGGTTTCCTCCCACATTAACTCTTTCACCCCTAGGTAACTTAAATAGACTCTACCATTCATTCATCTGGATGAGTCCATTGTGGTCTACAGTGGTCAAAGGATTAAGACCCCTTCGTGCTTCCATCTGAGCCAACAAGAGTGTTATATATAAGTTGAAAAACTTGTTTCATGAGTGTTGTAGGAGAAATAAAGTTAAGACTTAGTGTCACTTGGTTACAATAAGTGGTTTCTGTCATAACCTTTAGCGTAACAAGGTAACAGCTGTTTTATGTACTGTTACAGCAACTATAGTGTCACAGGCTACACTAATTGTTGGTTACAAAGCAGGTATTACAAGGCCCATAAAGCTTAACAACACTCGATGATACTTTCTTTTTCTGAATCACTAATCATTACTAACTGACGAGTCAGTACAAAAGAGTAGCAAATTGTTTTCAGTTTGTAATCAGATTTCAATCTAAATTGAAAAACAGAACCAATACATTTTGAACGGTGTTATTTTATCATTATCATTCCAGATTGATGCTGAGAAGCAACAGGCTAACATTGGAGAAGCAGCAATGGTAAATCCACCAGCTGCTCAACAGGTAAACTCAAAGCAAGGTGTGGGTCAACCACTTGGAGGCATTCAACAAGGTGTTGGCCAGCCAATGGGAGGTGTTCAACAGCAGCAAGCCGCTGGCCAGCCAATGGGAGGTGTTCAACAGCAGAAAGCCGCTGGCCAGCCAATGGGAGGTGGTCAACAGCAGCAAGCTGCTGGTCAGCCAATGGGAGGTGTTCAACAGCAGAAAGCGGCTGGCCAGCCAATGGGAGGTGTTCAACTGCTGCAAGTCGCTGGCCAGCCAATTGGAGGCGTTCAACAGCAGCAAGTTGTCAACCATCCATTGGGAGGAGTTCAACAACAGCGAGTTGTCAACCAACCATTGGGAGGGGTTCAACAGCAGCAAGTTGTCAACCAACCATTGGGAGGAGTTCAACAACAGCAAGGCCAGCCAATTGGAGGAGTTCAACAACAACAAGTTGTCAACCAGCCAATGGGAGGTATACAACAAGCAGGAGGTGACCAGAGACTCGGAAACATGCAACAGCAGGCTCCTGGTCAAGTTGTTGGTAATCTCCAACAGGCTCCTGGTCAAGTTGTTGGTAATCTCCAACAGGCTCCTGGTCAAATTGTGGGTAATCTCCAACAGGCTCCTGGTCAAGTTGTGGGTAATATTAAACAGCAAGCAAGGGAACATGTAGCAGATGTTTTAAAAGAGATTGATAATAGACCCATGCTACAAGCAAAAGCACCTGATCAGAATGCCAATATGAAAAATTCAAATGTTCCAAAAAATGAAAAGAACTCGGTGAAGGACGGTGATATACATATGAAAAAGAAATCTTCTAAAAAACATAGAAAGGAGCATAAAGAAGAGGTGCGTCATCGTAGAGATGTTGTCGATGTTGTTGATACACATAATGATATACCCAATGATAAAGAAGAAATGGTCAAACCAAAACCACTGAACGAAGAAATGAGAAGGAAAAAATTGAGTATTGATGAAAAGCCAGATTCAGACATAAACGATATATTTAATAATTTAGACTCTATGAATGACCTTTCTCTGTTCCATGGTCGATCTCTGAAAGAGGTCCTACATAAAAGGTCATAAAAATTTTCTCCCAATCTAATTAAAATCAAGACCTCTCCAGACAGCTTCTTTACCTACACAGAGAGAAGGATTCTCTCTCAGCGTAGGTGACAATGCGGTCTTGAGAGGTCTGATTTTAATTAGACTTACATTTCTTCATCACTGATCCATAAGATTATAAGGAACATTGTGTTACAGATGATATCTTTGTTGAGTTTTAAGAGAAAAAAATCACAAATTCAACATTCATCATGAATGTCTTGATTATTTAGTGGGAGCTATATCAGCACCATGCCTACTGATTAGGTACCTCAGATTATGTAGTGGTATGGATGAGGACTTATAAAGCCTAGTCCCTATCACCCTAGACACATAAAACTTGGGAACTGATATCTTAAATAGTAATGTAAATTTTCCTGAACTTTAATGCTCAAACATAATCCAATGAGGAACTTATACTCTACAAACCAAAAAAAAAGGTACAATCAGGTGATTGAAGTGGAGGAAAATAAGAGGTTCATGACATTGAAAAAATAACAATTTGGTAGTAGCAACTGTACTTCACATTAAAAAATAATTTTCCAAACATCATGTATGTTTTAAATATTTGAACAATATTTAAAGAAATGAGTGTCTTAAAATATAGGGTTAAAGAAACAAATGGTGTTTTTTTATGAGATTGAGGTAAAACAAAACAAATATCGTACTTTAAAACAAGTCTGCTGGCAAGTTGAGTTCAAAATGTTCTGATCAGAAACTGTTCAGGTATTTGCCTCCTTGAGAGAAAAATTTGGGACCAATCACGAACTTATGTCAACTTAAAATTAGGAATTGCCACATAATGGTAATACCATATATAGGGGGTGGGTTGTATGCTAAAATTCACAAAACTAAACTGACTTTGTTCTCACCATTCATATAAGAGCTGGGACTACTTATTGTGATACTTCAATGATACATGTATTGATGTGCAATGTAAAATAGCGCCATAATGTGAAAATATATAATATCTATGGGAAGACTGGTAACATTTTCATTTACACATTTCTGAAATGCACATGCATAATGGATTTGCTCAACTCGTTGATAAGAGCTAAATCGTGTAACTACTAAAATGGAAATGTGAAAAAAGCTATATTTATTGATGACAACAGATAGCTCAGTGGTTTATAGCTGTTGTAGAAGAGTTCCCGTATCCTGGGTTCCAATTCCAGTCTAGTTAAAGCATGTTTTCTTTTCCCTCATGTATCATGGAGGTATAACGCATTGTCCCAGTTATACCATGTATGTGATGTTGAATGTATGAAATCCAGTTGTGTACATAATATTTTAGTTATGCACACGAATTGTAAAAGAAATGGCACCCATAAGTGGATCATCAGTTCTAGCAACACATAATATGTATTAATTAAGTTAACTGGGTAACACACCAAATTTTTTAAATCCATCTTATAATATGTTTTTTAAAAGGATGTCTCATCAGGTATTGCAATCAGAAGTCATACTAGTACAGAGTACGAGTCATGCTAAATGTCAAAGACTTAGCACACTGGGCTCAAAGGACTATGCTAGTGATCTATGCTAGTGAGTCACTGGGCTCAAAGGACTATGCTAGTGAGCCACTGGGCTCACAGGACTGTGCTAGTGAGCCACTGGGCTCAAAGGACTGTGCTAGTGAGCCACTGGGCTCAAAGGACTGTGCTAGTGAGCCACTGGGCTCAAAGGACTGTGCTAGTGAGCCACTGGGCTCAAAGGACTATGTTAGTGAGCCACTGGGCTCAAAGGACTATGCTAGAGAGCTAATGCCTTTACACAATGTCTGGACAAATTTTTAGTTGTCAAACTTTCTTCTAAAAGACTACTGGCTTAGAATGGCTGAAGGAATTTGGAAAATCTCGGGCTAAGGGAGTTAAATGCTGTATAGAAGAATGTGTTGTCCCCAAGGGAGTCAAATTCAGTATATAGGGAAATAAGGATGAATCTTGAAAAGTCTACTCTTTAAGTAAGGGTTAGCAGATTTTAACCTTATTTGGTATTGAGCCTATATAAATAAAAGGTGTGGACCTTCTTGGAATTTAGAGTTAGAGCCAAACAGGAAATGGGAAAGCTTTTAAACAATTCAGTTTGGGTAAAGGTATTTAAACCCAATTCAGTTTGAGTAAAGGTATTTAAACCCAATTCAGTTTTGATCAACTTAAATTCAAATGTTGTAGGGTGTGTACTTCTCAGTTGGAGAAGAAGGGCCATGTAGGGGGAAATCAGTCCATTTTTATTTTTAAAACTTTGTATAAATATATATGGCTTATTATAAATAAAGCAAAACACAAAGACTAGTATAATCGGCTAGTGCTTTTGCCCATCTTGAGGCACTTCAGGCGATTTAAATTTATTTGTGACATCATAAATGGAGTACACATACTTTAGACGTCAACAATAATGACGCCATAAACAAAGTACACATAATACGGACATCTTAAAAAGATTACATGATAGTACTTGCATTAAATGCGTCAATGAAATATATGGAAAAAGAAACGGAACATATTACAAATGCTCAAATGAATACTATGGCTTAATATATATATATGAACACCGAGTTTGGTAAGAATCATTCATACTTGGAGGAAACTCAATTTTGTGTAAATGAAGAATAAATCCAAATTCAAAATAAAGTTTACCAATAATGTAACAGGTGAGCAATAGTCCCCTTAGACCTCATGTTTCAAAATGGTTTTTCAATTGGAAAGTTCTTTGTGCCACTGTAATTTTGGTTATCATTTAATCTGTGTATAATAAGGTCAGAAATGTTGTCATTTCTGAAAATAATGCAAAATAAAGAAGATTGTTTTTCTTGCCATTAACAATAGCCTGGAGCTTTGAAGAGAAAGCTTTTGGAAACAGGTCCAGAGTCTGTTATGTGATTGAATATGCACTATTTATTATCCTGTATTGGTGTTCAAATATGATAATCGTCTATGATGTCTACATGTAGTGCCTGCTTCTATGAGGCAAGTAGGTTATGTATGGTAATGAGATTAATTGAATTAGAAATGTGTGCTTAAAGCCTATTTTATTTTCATCAGCCCATTGAAATCACATTTTTGTCACATCAAAATATTGATCAATTGTTCATGCAATCCATGCACTATACTTTTTAATTAAATGTATCACTGTAGATTTTAAATCACTTAAATTTTGTAAACGTGATGTTTCGGCAGTATTTTCAAGGGGCTTCATTTGAATTTGTTAGTATAAAAAATCAGTGCTGTAAAACCACTTGTTACACTAAAAGGAAAGAAAAGGATGTGTTTTTATGTATTAACTAATTGTTTAAGAGCAGGTAAACTTTGGGACCCCTATATTTGAAACTATGCTCATCCTATATAACACAAAAGTCACATGTTCCTGTTCAGCTTACAAGCTATCGAAGATGGAATTTTGAAGCAAATCAAATTGCTTAATACTAACATTATGAACATCATATTTCATTCTGATACAACTAGATGAAGTTGAAATATCTTATCTCTAAATTATGATGCTAAAGGCATTTCCTCAATTCTGATCGGACATAGTAGTCCAGACAGTATAGATATATGGAGAGCATTTACAAATGAACCTACAGCTGTAAGTGGATGTATGGCAATAGGCTGTGAGTGTGTAGGTGGAGTAGCTGTGTTAATTTAAATCACATCCATTGAATTGTTGTCTGATTTGCATCCTCCAAAGCAGGGAGCATGTTTCCTGTAGTTTTCTTGTTCACACATTTTGTTTTTGTCACATAGGCTTAACATTTTGTTTACAATAGTATTTTTGTATAGTCCCAATACCTGTATGTTTCTCAAAATGTATACCCGTGTGTCAGACTGGGATTTTTATACTGTATTTTATTGTATTGATAAATCTTTTTATTGTTGTTATTCACAAACCCTGTTATGTCTGTCATTTATCATTGTAAGGTCATTATATAACATAATTATGTACTTTGTTCTAACAACTTTAAAACATTTAAAACAATGTAGTTGATACAACAATTGCTGCACATAAAACTAAGCTGCTTGATAAATACAGTGTATTTCCTTTCCAACCAAATAACAAATATTATACTTCTCTCATTTAAAAGGTTTTTTAAATAAGTTGTAAGAGGATGAGTTTAAAGTAAAGAAATCTAGCAAGCATGTAAATGTACAAGTACTTGTATTTCAATCATACATAACTGACTGTACAATAACATTAAGTACAGGTGTTGCTCATCCTGTACAACATTACACACTCGTATAATACGGAGTTTTTATTTCTGTAGTATCAGTACACCACTTCCATTAAATGATAATGTGATGCAGATTTGTATTTTTACTAGACAGATATTCAATCCCTGTGAAAGTGTCCTTCGTAATAAAAAAGAACATGAAAATATTAATCCTTAACATCGATTCTTTTAAAGAGTGGTGCATGAAAGTAATAGAGTGTACGACTGGGGATCCTAATGGAAGCTGTCATATTTAATATACAAATATATGGGTTCAAGCTTATAATGAATGTGTTCACCCTTGAATGTTTGTTCTAATTACATGTTAAAATCATTATTATTATCCTACATGTGCATATGAGGTCATGTTGTTATGAATTGTTGACAAAAATAATTGTAAGTGAATAAATCTATTTATACTACCTCATCCTTTGTATTTATTTGGTTATCCACTGTGATTTCCTTTTGTCGGTCATTATGTCTCCCCTTCGAATGAAGGGAGACATATTGTATTGATATTGGTTCTGGTTCTAGTTCTTCTAATATGATCTTGTCCAGGCTGTAGCTTTTAAACCTTTAAAGATATATTGATGAAACCTGACGTATATTTGCATCACCCATAGACTCTGCACTGCATTAGGTCATTGTGACCTTGAACCCAAGGTCATAGGTAAAAAAAAGTCTGGATTGTTTTAAGATGTACATCAAGATCACGCCAACAGTCCCTCACCACTGTGTCTTATTTTGCTTATGGTCCCTCACTGTGTCCAATTTTGCTTAAACTTAGTATGCAAGTATATGATGGTATTGTAAATCTATCCAATCATCATTTATGACTATGGGGTCAGATTTGAGGACTTGTGTAATGGTCCCCTTTACTATTAGAACTTGCTCATATATGCATTTTATAATTTAGCAGTAGGAAGTTCCCCTAATAATAATGTCTAATAAGTTCTAAGTTAAACATATCCTGATAAAACTTAAAGTATATCTGCATCACAGACAATGTACAGATCACTGGCATTAGTTCACGGCGACATTGACTTCGAGGTCAATAAATGCCAAGTTTTCAGGAATATGTTGTCCAAACCATAATTTTTACACCGCACATACGTTTTTGTTCACAAAAACAAATCTCTATAGTCATTATCCCTTTTCAATCATATTTTTGACTTCTCAGAAACTGTGTCCAATTGTGATGGAACTTCATGGTAATTGTCATTCTGGATTTGTGATCAGAATCTATATACTCTAAAAGAGGCTGTGGGAAGGGGCCATAAGTTTTCACAAAGTCCCAGTTAATTATAAACCCCTAAATGGCATATCCTCCAAAACCAAATAGTGGATTTTTACCAGAACCTGTACTCAAGAAGGGGTATAAATGATCCTTAGATTATTTTGATCAGTACCTAATAGGGGGATTGGGGGCCGACATGACTTGATAACTGCAGAAACTCGAACTGTCGCCTATGGGCTAATTAATACCCCCGCTGGCTGCTTGTTGCCCCTGTAGGGACTAAATAAACAAGGGGGAAAATATATAGAAATATCAAGGGTCAGGAAAAAGTCTATCCTCAAATGTCATACTGACAGACCGATGGAAAAGACAAACTACAGTTTCGACTCGATGACCTTTGGAATTTTGTCACAATGTAGCTTGCATCAATGCTACATTTACTCCAAGATATGTGTATACAAATACCTAGCATTCAATCTGCAATAATTAGCCAATTCAGTGACACAAGTTCATTTGAGGTATAAAATGTGTGTACAATTTTATCAAAATCCATGCATAAACCTAGGAGGAGTAGGAGGTACAATCTTTTGTCTACAGATCAACAGAGTGATTCCAGTATACTCCCCCACCCACCCCCCAACTTCATTGCAAGGGATATTATTACAAACAAAAATCTCTGCAAATTACTGTAAATGTACTAATCTTAGCTTATGATAGTGCATTAAATTTAAACTGATAAGTGCATTGATGAATTAGTGCATCCACATAAAATGCCAAAGAAAAGACTACATGTACTGCAACATCAATTGGTGCACTCATAATTTAGTGCAATATCTAAAGCACTAAAATACGACTACCACTGTAATATGTACCCTTACTAAAGTTAGACCCGACTTTGACAAAATCATCCTACTTTGACAATTTAACCAAAACCAAGCTTGGCACAAGTAACATACCTGTGAATTAATACATGTATCACTACGTATTAATGTCGTCATTGCTAATACTGCACTTGACAAAAGTCAATTTCATGTGTTCACGTTAGCTATCTGAACTCCTTCAATTTTTGTGACATATACAAATCATACAATAACTGGTCTTTCTTTGTAAGTAAAATATTTCTGGATTTTTTTTTTCTGCTGGTAATGTTTGGTTTGTTTGTGTTTAACGTCCTATTAACTGCTATGGTCATTATTACTGGTAATGCTTAACCATTAATAAAAATATTGGTTATCACGTACATCAGAGGATTTATGTATTTAATCTTACTCGTACAGTATTGAAGCACAAGCTGATATACCACTGAAGCAAAGTTACGAATCTACTGTTTATGGAAGAGTTCTAGATGGCATACAATACTGTTGTGTACAATAGAATTATTGCATTGAACTGAATAAAAGCCCCATAAATCTCAGGTAAACACTGTTCTGGGCCACACAAGTTTAGTTACAATTAACTTGGAAGTGTAGATTTACTCTAGTGTTACTACATCAAACCTGAAAACTTGAACTTGACAACAGTGGAAGACAGCAACGTCAAAGACAGAATAATGGTGCACTATTATTGTAATAATATACTCAAAAACAGTCTCACGAGTTTCAACTTTGACAAATTGACTTGTGTCGAATTATTTGGCAAGATTATTTATTTGACAGCTTTAACCCTAGAAATTAAAATTACTCCAGGCCTTGTATTTCTAAGACATTGTTTGAAATTTTTGAACAGATTTGATTGGTCACTGTGACGTTGAATGTTGGTTTGTCATTTGTATAGACTATCCTTTATCAAAGTATGATACAGGTCAAATAGTGTAACTCTACACCTCATGACTTATAGCGAGTCTTTAGAAGATTTTTACCCTCAATATCTTTAATGTGGGTTAACAAACTTGACAGCCCTTCAGCACTCCTGGTTACAGCGAAATATGTTTACGAGTTTTATGGCTTTTTGGATTTTTAATACAAAAGCATTGTTGACAACCCTTTACCAAAACAAACAACATGCAAATTATCATGATTACGCCTTATAATGGTCCTTTAGAAAAAATGTCACTTTGAAGCAAAAAGTTGATGACAGTACAAATGACAGCTACATGCTGTGCTGTATGGTGGTGTACTTAAGTTAATCTCATTAGCACTTTGTGCAAACAATGAGCTCTATTTCTTTTGAACTTCTTAAATGTTGAGTTTGATTTCTAAACATAAAATATTGACTGATCAATCACGACACATGACAAAGCGAAAGACAACATATACAAAAGAGGTTTGCAAAAGCCTCTGGCTTAGGTGACCAAAATAAAAATTCTGAGATTAGTATGTGATGGAATATTTTATTTGCTCTGAAATACCTTTCACATGTACATAGTGTTGAGTTGTTCATTTAGAGTAAAAGGATCATAACTGAGTCTCCACTTGAAACCAAACATTTCTGATACTGCAAGTTCTAGTGCTCTTTCACTCTTTCCGCTTGCTTTAAGCCATTCAACAAACTCAAATGACCAATCTGGGTCAGTCTGCCAGTCAAATTCATAGGATACCTCCACGGCTGGGATGAGGAGTTTTTCTAGCTGTCTAGCTCGGGCCAGAAGTAAGATTGAGGTGCTTGACAAAGGAAAACCATATTGTAAATATCGAAGTTTTGTACACCTCATTGCCATGTTAACAAGAGAGGAAGGAAGTCTCCGATCTCCCGTTTCGTAATTTTCCAGGAGGGAATTTGTGTATGTGAAATATTGCAGGCAATCCTTATAGTTATCTACGAGGTGCTCCAGAACTCCTTTAGTTACGATGTTGACAAGGTCATCCAGTATCAATCTCCTCAATGGCATCTTAGCAGGGAAGGAATCCTTGATTACCATGATGTATCGTAAGACCATGTCAATTTGGAATGTTGGGCAGATGCTCAGCACTTTTGTCCAGAACATTTCTTTGAGATGCTCTTGCTGTTGTAGAGGAATTTCTTCTTCCTGAACTAAAGTAACCTCCTCTAATTTATGTTCAACCAGGTAGAGGAGAATTTCATCCGTTATATTTTCCCTCCTTGTTACAAGTCGTTTCAGGTGTGTGAAGTTTTTAAGGAACTCCAGATAACCTTCATGTCCCCATAGTGACTCAGCATTCAGTTCTAGACTGGTTAACTTGTGAGCTAGACCTTGCTGTATAATGTTCAAAATGATGTTGTTGTCGGGAGATTCTGTCCAATCAATCACAGGCTGACAGATACAAACATTACTTAATAATTTACAACTCTGCAGGATACCACAAATGCCACTAACCACACTTTTCCTCCAAACAAGACTTTCATCCACCTGAAACGGAACTTCTTGTGCGATATGAAAGGCGGTCAGATGAGGACAAAATTCACTGATGGCATGCGTGATCTTAACTGCCATATGACTAAGTTTACCTCCAAAGCTTAATTTCAAAGATCTCATGTATTTACCATATTGTTTTATACAAAACAAAAACTTTGTACGCTTCTCTTTCAAAAAGTATACATTTTCATCCATTTCATTGCCATATTCAACACAGTTCCATGCAGCAACAGATCTCAAGCAGGAACACCATTGAGGAACAGCAATGATGATACTTAGCTTCTCTTCCCACGTCAGGTAGGAGAGCATGTGTGTAACTACCACAGACGGGAGATCTGTTAATGCTAAATGGTCAGTTGATCTGTGTGACGCAGCCGTCATCTGGTATTGGTTTACATCCATTATTCTACACCGTCTCATCAGACCTGCAATCAGTGTAAAATATATTAGACATGTTAGTTATATTATTAACCTGTTGACTGCATTTCTCCCCTTAAACATTTTTGATACTGTATGTTTAAATGAACTTCTTTTGATTTTTGTTCCTCTTATGTTTCAAGAAAACCTGTGACTAGTTAAATTGCCATGTATGTGGAAAATGATCCACATAACTTCTGGGTTATATCATCTTTGCTAGCCAAGGGTTATGATGCGGTATGATCCGGTCTACATACTCTTCAGGGGTGATATAACAGGAAAGAGAGTAGTGTGCTTCCATCGGGGATCAAACCTGTGATCCCTAGGTTCCTAGTCGGACGCTCTACCACTGAGATAAAGAAAATTTCCCTCTAGCTCGAAGGGTTTTGTAATCTTATGTACAATCAAAATCTGCCACACTTCTCCCCCCTTTTAAATGTGGTCGCCCTCTAACACCACAACCCAGATTCTAAATCCCCTGTCATCACAGGGAGGACCATGGACACCATTTGTAACAGGAAAGAAAGTAGTGTGATATATATTGATTCCACCGGGGATCAAACCTGCAGTCCAATACTTCCTTGTCGGACGCTCTACCACTGAGCTTAAGGGAAATTCCATCTAGCTCAAAGCTAAAAGGCAACCGTAATCATATGTACAATTAAAATCAGCCACATTATAATCATAAAGAATTTTGGTACAAGAATATTAAAAAATCTTCCACTTAAGTAAATTGTTCCTTCATTGTAAGACAAAGGGAACTGGAACTGTCAAAATCCAAGATGACTGCCTAGCGACCAGCCTCAAAATGAAACAAACACAACTTAGGAGCTATGAAAATCAACATATGAAATATATTTTATAAAGGTCTGTCTATAGGGCTTCTTGAGAAATTATAACATAATTGAACTTAACAACACTTGACATTGTTTTTAAAA
This sequence comes from Mizuhopecten yessoensis, assembly GCF_002113885.1. Taxonomy (NCBI): domain Eukaryota; kingdom Metazoa; phylum Mollusca; class Bivalvia; order Pectinida; family Pectinidae; genus Mizuhopecten; species Mizuhopecten yessoensis. Next base: position 799,225 of record NW_018480063.1, on the reverse strand, counting down.
AATGTTTGTCTAATTCTATTCGGAAAGTAAGTTTGCGATCATTTCCTTCATCGTACAATGACAACTTTTCCAATCCGCTTGTCGCCATGATCATGTGACCAGTTTCTGTGCCTGTCCAGTGATTTATTTTTTCCCCAGTGAGTTTGGGCACTATAAAGGTCTCTTACCTTGATATTTTTTATGTACATTTTCTAAATTCATTACAAAATAACATTTTAATTCCCCCAAATCATGCTATTTGTGTGTGATGTTTTTTCATTTTTGTCTCGCCACCACAAAGTAGGGGAAGCGATCGAGACTTAGCACAACAATGGCAACATTAGGTTTTTGCATTTTAGTTAGTTTCACTGAAAGTATAAGTGCTACACCAACCAAACTTGGACCATAGTTGCATACATCTCAACCCATGCATCAAATGCTGGATGCAGCATTACCTTTTATGTTTCATGATCCATTGACTTTGTAAGTATCTCAATCAACATCAAGTTTTTACGTTGAAGTTAGTTTCTCTGAAACTGTAAGGTCAAATAAAAATATTCTTGTTTTGCGTTTCCAGACTGACCCTATTTTTTCATGCAGACCCCCAATACATTTATTGGTTTTTCAGATTCACTGTAATGCATTTATTAGCCGTTTAATCGTTCAAAGTGTACATATAATTTGTTATGCATTTTATTACTGGGGTCAGTGTCAAGAGTTTTTTTGAAGATAAGTAGCCATAGATAATTGTGGTAATGATATAGGTTTGGATCTGTAGATTAGTGTGACTGTCTGTAGTCTAGGTGGGGGAGGTCCGGTCTGTAATGTCAGTGTTTGTCCCATTTTTTTTTTTCATTTTTTCAACAAAGATTGTATCGAAACCTAACCGATACCACAATGAAACATGGTTATTGAAATTTTAACTTCCTAGAATGCGTCTTTTTACCTGATAGACCAATATTGCAGTCACGCTGTTGCACAACACATCTTCAAGATGATATTGGTCTCCAATATAACCCACGTTGGCGTTGGCTTAGCTTTTGACCTAACAACACAGTCTGATACACGAACCGGATGTATCTACGATGAGAACCTTATACAATAATATATGAAATATAGGAATTAATAAACACATATTTTTAACTTAATATACAAACAATAAAAAGAATACTGATTTACTAATGAATTCGACCTCGAAAACTACTATGGCACCTGTCTGCTTTGGCGTAGTAATATTTGTTGTCGTAAAATTAACCTAAGCTTAAAGCCGGTCTCGGTGAAACGAAAATCCGCCATGAATAAATTTAATAACTTAGGCAAGTTTTTGTGTTTATTTATTTGTTTCATATTAAGGATATCATTTTTTAATCCTGACGCAAGTCTTTTATCGGACATGAATTACGTTTACTCGTTAATTGCTGATAAAAAAAACCCGGAATAATACATTCCGGAATTGAATAATGAAATGTTCTCATTATTAGAAGTTACTTTGTCCTTGTCCTTGAGGAGGTATCCAGAGAGGTTAGAAGATGCTTTCTAAAATACTTGAGGGGATCAATCAAGCTGGAAAATACGATCCTCTTTATAACCCACGGGTGCATGGTCCATACGACCCATCACGATTTTATGGAAAAGGTAATATTTGAATAATCTTGTCTCAATATTCATGTCATTGATTTACCTCGATTCTGTTTGCCGGATAGTGAGCTTGCATGCTCGTGTTAACATGTTGGCCCTATAAATCTTCTGGAGAAGTGGGAACACAATTGGTTAATGTCCTTCAACCCCCTGATAAATGTGAAATTCTACACATCTCAAAGAAAAGACTGACAAACAAATTTAATTACATTCTCCATTGACAAATTCTAAAGCAAGCAGATTCGGCTAAACAGGTTGGGCACAACGGCGCATAACGTTACTGTATCATAAGTGTAACGGGTAATAATTTTATTACTGAAAAGGGTAATAAAGTGAATTAAAAACACAAAGTTCTTTTACACATTATGAGCAAAAAAGGGCGTCATTCTTTCAACATAATCAACATAAAAATACAGCGAGGTACAATTGTGTACAAAAAAATGTAAATTCAGTGGTCTAAATTTTTGTGAAAATGACATTGTATCACCTCCATTTCTTATATAGTGTGTTGTTGAGTAGCTATAAATAGCACCCAGAAAAAAACCATGCTCACCCGTCACATTTGCACTGGAAAGTCACATTGACTACACAGTGAAGTCAATGGAGAACAAAGTCAGTGATATGGTTTGTCCTTTTCACAAAAAGGGAGAGATCAAAATAGTGTTTGAAAGAACTTCGTGTGTTTTTATTTCACTTTATTCCCCATTTCAGTAATAAAACTGATACTCAAATGGGTAACTGTTACCCAAATGCAGGATTATTACCCATGTGTGCCGTTGTGCCCAACCTGCAAAATACCTGGGCTTAACTATCTCTACAAACTTTTCATGGAACACCAACATTAATTACATTACCAACAAGGCAAATTCATCGCTAAGACTCATTCGGGAGAAATGTTAACACCACCAATGTAAAAACAAAAGAGTTAGCTTATTGAATACTGTACTGGCCCAATCTGGGATCCCTGGCAGGCAAATCTTACCCATAAGGTTGAAATAGTGCAGAGAAGAGCCGCCAGGTACACCCTTGGGTGCTATAACTACACCAGTAGTGTTACAGAAATGCTCCAAACCCTAAACTGGCATATGATGGCAACCTCCATTCTCCAACGAACCCGACAACACAAATTTCAGATTCCACACAGCTCCACAAATTATCATGCAAATTCATTCTTTCCTAGAGCAATTCATACCTGCAACAGCCTCCCAACCGTCATCGCCGACAGTGCAGACCTCTCAACCCTGAAGGCAAATTTCCTTTCTCACAAATTCTAAGCGTACATGTTTTTATCGTATAGTTCTAAAAAATAAATTTTAAAAAAAAGTTTTTTACCGATCCTTCTGACGCCTCTAAATAAAATGATGTTCAGTATCCTGTTTAAGTTGAAGTCATCCTACATTCATCAGTACCAATCCGCCCCTCCCAACCATCCCCAACCCCTCTCCAGGCCATACAACTAGCACCCGATACAGCCCATAAATCTATCAGCACAACTCTTTTGATACCCATCACTTTCAATCTCCAACCCCTCCCACTCCCACATCAATGTTATAACCAAATTATAACACTAACACACACACACCTCCCTTTTTTTATATCCCTCATACTAATAATCACACCATACACTTAAATTCATAAAATGTCGGAACGATGAACAGAATTTAGTGAAAGACAAGACAAGTTTTTTTAAGAAAGAGGACATTAGTACAGTACAGTCAGCTATATTTTCAGTGACGAATGATGAGGAGAGGATTACATTGAATGGACAACAGAAAAAACAGCCCCTGCATGACTCTAACCACTAACACACAGTCCGTCAGATGGGACTATAAAAGGTGTACCATGTGAGAACTGTCCAATCTCGCACAGAAAAGATCCCTCCAGAGTTTTTCGAAAAAGAGTAGGCTAGTAGCGCCGACACAGAGGATAGGGTTAGATTTGTTTTCGGCTCAGTACCTCACTTCCGGTCCAGACTTGGTGATGCTATACGACTAGTGTTAGGTTGAAGCAAATATTAGGCATAGGAGCCGTCTTACAAAAACTAGACTTGTACAGTAAATACTTTACATATAGGCTGGACAGCTCCTTCTCTAACCTGTCTCCCTCTTCTATCCCTTCACTCCATACTTTATCCCTTATACTCATTTATGTACAAAATGGTGGCACATCATGAGTACTAGTCTACTCGTTACTCATTTATTTGTTACCAGTACTGCCATAAAAATAGATTAGTTTGAGCAAGTTTTGCAAGGCTTTTATTGCAACACTGATACCAAAGTTGATCATGATCAATGATTACGTAATTTCAGTACTCTAATTTTGTATTCGAACAATCCCAAATGTGGGTATGCAGGGATCAAACTAAATACAGAAAATTATTGTTTTTATTGTGCAAAAAGCTGGTTTGAATTATCCTCCTATTCGAACTGACCAGAGGTTTACCGTAAGTTGTGTCGTCCGACTGGGGCAAAGGAGGCCAGGTATATTAATTAAAAAAAGAGTTAAATACATGTACATCCATCACTGCTATTAAATAGTAAATAATTTATGATATAATAATTGCAAAAAGGTAGAGAAAACAAGGCTTAAATATTTCATGAAAAAATCATATTATTTTGAAAAATCTGTTTTCGGTCTGTACATGTTCATAATTTGCATTTTACATGGGGCTAGTAGAAAATATTTACGGGCAGGTGGATTTCTAAGGTCTACTTTGCCTGGGGCAAATGCTATGAATTATTATTTTACGCCCCTGGTCCAATCATTAAAATATATTGATATAACTTTGTGTTATTTTGCTAATAATTTTATCTAAGAGACGTTCATATGATGAGAAAAGGTACTTCAGTATTTGACAATGACTGGTAGATTACCATTTGAGAAGAGAACGTTCCTTTTCCTATCTCCTGCAGACGAACAATGATGATAGCGATCGTAACATTTGTAAACAAATCAGGTTATGCATTTTGGGTCAGGTACTTGATATGACATTTATTATTGCGAATTAAGTTCACCCATTCGAAATTGAGTTGGAACTGAATACTTTATGTCCCACCATTCCTTCGCTGAAAAAGAAAGTGGTTTCATTCAAGTGACCGCCATTTTCCGTACTTCTGGATTTCGTCGGTTATAAATTTAACCGTACGTACATAACACCGCACTGACCATGATTGTATGTATAATCTTAAGAATTTCAGTTCTTCATGACAAACCTACAAAAACGATATTCTTCATGACAAAGTTTCAAAATTGATCTTTCATGTGCTAAATCGATTACCAAATCAACCTCATGTCCAGCTCGATTTATTCAATGTTTCCGGTTATTGGTATACACCACTAATAAGTACAACCGTCCTTCTTGATCTTCACTTGCATTTGTTATAAACACAGCTTCTTTCCTTCATTCAATTGTAATCAGAAGTGTTAAACCGATCAATGATCAATTGCATAATCAGTTAATAAATGTATGGGACTGAATAACCAAATAAAATGAGAACAATAAACCATACCATCAATGAACAGAGTAATTCACTAGACATTAAGTTTATAATGAATGGATATCAAGCAACTTTTATGCATTTTTATCAATCATGTAGTAAAATCATAAGAATATATGACTTTCAAAGAATACTTAACATGGAAGACATTTAAATACTTTGATTTCAATGATGAACTGATTATATCGATTATGGAAGTAATCATCAATAAATGGAACCAGAAAGGGAAAACCGATCAATTTTGGATTATAATGGATAGTCAGCACTAATTAATACATTTAAGAAAAAAAAAATTTAGCCTGTGTATCGTCCAATAAGAATAACATTCTATCTCATGTATTCATTTTACAACAAGTAACTTACATTAATCACTCTTGTTGGCCCGGATGTTAGTGTGTGGGGGTCTTAGTCGGGGAGGAAACTGGAGTACCCGGGGAAAACCCACGTGGTCGGGGCAGGTGACCCCAACCTTTTCACGTCCAATCGGGGAATTGAACCCCGGCCGCCTTGGTGAAAGGCAAGTGCGCTTTCCACTGCACCACCAGACCATCTTATGTATATGATCTCAATGTTCAATATCTGTGAGCAGAAGTCTGGATTTTCAAATTTTCTCAGATTTAGCGGATTCTCACGTATAGTTTGAAACATCAAACTTTGACTGTACTTGGTCAGTAGGTAAAATGTACCTTGCATTGAACTATACAAAATGTCCTCAAATAAACAAACTTTGACCTACTTTGGCATATGACATTAATGTTTAAGTTAATGTACATTACAATGTTTAAGTTAATGCACATTGCAATGTTTGAGTTAATGTACATTACAATGTTAAGTTATATCAGTGTACAAGGTTCTCATTTAGGATTTCCAACATGGGACTGAGTAAAAGTACCTTTTAGGAAATTGAAGAGCAAAGAAGATAAAAGATCTTTTGTAGATATGAAAATTATATATATCAAAAGATCTTTTCATGGTGGACAACAATATCCTTCTAGGATCTCTTCATGTTTATTTTTCATTTTCGCAATGTTTTTATATAATTATTTTTCTTTCCAGCCGACAAACCTTTTCTAGATGTCCGTGTTGGTGAGCTAGGGCAATGGATGAAGAACAGGAATAAAACTCCTTATGGATTTGTTAGTGCTGTTTCAAGAGGTAATTCTACATAGGCTGATGACTTAACCTGGTGGTGAAATGTGGGAGGTGCAAAGGTTTCAGGTTTTATGTGAAAAATCTTATTTAAAATAAGATGCATATATATATGGATAAACAGACTTAAAATGATTGAGAAACAGATTTCATTACGGATGATCAAATTATGAAAACAGAGATTTTATTTTAGCTCACCTGGACCAAGCAGCCAAGTGAGCTTAGTTTTCTTTGTCTGACATAAATTAAATTTTTATCATTGCAGGTTATTGGGCGTTCAAGCTGAAATATATCGGCTGCAAAAATAGTAATGCATGTGCTATTCTGATCCCTGTCTTCATAGTTGCCGCGATCAATGCTCAAGAACACTTTCATCATGTTTGTAAGTATGATGAATACAAATGCTTTTCACTTTCGCTAGCCATTACCGTGAAACCTCGTTTACCCTCTTTTGAAAAAATGATAAAAAATCCCAGGGTAATGCTTTTCACTTTCGCTAGCCATTACCGTGAAACCTTGTTTACCCTCTTTTGAAAAAATGATAAAAATCCCAGGGTAATGATACTTGGCCAGTATCATGCTGGGATGAAGGGCTGTACAGTTTGTTCAAATGAAAACCCTTTACCAAATTTATGGTCTGACCAAGGGGTTAAATGTTCAAAAAATCTTAAAACCTTTTTCTTCTTAATAACCAAAAGACTCCAGGTGATGATATTTTCCTTTAGCTTAATTTAGCCCATTTAAATATATTTGACCTTGGTCCGCAGTGTGAGATTAATACTAGGTGAGTGATACAGGCCCTATGGGCCTCTTGTTTACTTACCGGTAATATTAATCCTATTTATTCATCGAATAGGTATCACACTTAACATACCTATATCTATCTTATCTGTGTATCGCAACTACTTGGTACCACCTAAAGCCTAGTCTAAATTGTTCCTTGGTTCATTATTTACTCAGCATTTGTTAGTAATTTAATACTTATTAGGTCACCTGATCAAGACAGAGTTTTGTGTGATCTATAATTACAAATATATAGTAAACAGGAGGATGGGGGCTAATGTAACGCGCCAGCATCCCTCTTCAGTGTTAGATCACCACAGTCATGAAATGTTTTACCCATAATAAGTTTGAGGCATTTATATAAAACATTTCTCAACTTCATAGTAACCCTAATTTTTATGGTTACCACATCAAAAAATGATGGTCAGAATAACAATATCAGGTTAGTAATGTACAACAGGTTAAGATATATGTATTTCTATGGATAGTTATATTAATTACGAGCTATGATGTTCTCCAACAGCTCTTATTTTGAATTTCGTAATTTAAAAAACCAGAAAATTGGTCTCTATAAAAATGGTATTGTCAAGGACTTGTTCTTTGAATATCAGGTTAGTAATGTACAACAAGTTAATATGTGTATTTCAATTGATAGTAACGAGCTATGATGCTATCCAACAGCTCTTAATTTGAATTTCATAAAAATAACAAAATTGCAATTGATCTCAATGAAAATGGTCTCTTCTGAATCAATAAACAAAAATGTAAGTAATGCTATCTGTGTTTTCAGCACCATTATTATTTTCCTTTTTGTTTTGTGTTTGCAGTTGACAAAACAAAGTATCATTGATGCTGGAGTGTTGAGGAACATTTTTTGGATGGTTGGACTATAGGCCAGATATATATAGACACTTCTTGATATGTTTTGTAACTTAAGAAATAATAAAAGGTTTTGAATGGATTGATCCCGAAGTTGTTTTTTGCTTGTGATTTTGATTCCATTATATTGTTATAGCCTCAATTATCCCTACAAGTATGTTTGTGTATTGTCTTTGTTATACAAATGACTCTTACAAAAAAAAGAAAATGTATGATAGACAAAGAAGGGGGCAATTTGGCTATATTGCTGTAAGCGACATCTCCTCTGGAACTAAGAGATGAATATCAACCATATTTGGCTGGAAGCATCCCTAGGTGGTGTGGATTCAAAATTGTACAAATGGTTGGGCTGACCCCCCAGGGGGCTGAGAGGCGGGGCCAAAAGGGGGCATTTTGGCTATATTGTTACAAACGACTTCTGTAGAATCAGGAGCATTCATGGGAGGCAGGGATTCAAAATTGTACAAATGGTGTGGATGACCCCCGTGGCGGCTGAGGGGCGGGGACAAAAAGGGTTATTTAGCTATATTACTTTAAGTGACTTCTCTGGAACTAAGAGATAGATATCAACCATTTTTGACTGAAAGCATCCCTAGGTGGTGTGGATTCAAAATTGTACAAATGGTTTGGCTGACGGCTGGGCCAAAAGGGGGCAATTTGGCTATATTGCTATAAATGACTTCTTCCGTAGAACTATACCATGGATATTGATCATATTTGGTTGGAAGCATTCCTGGGAGGCAGGGATTCAAAATTGTACAAATGGTGGGGCCAAAAAAAAATTATTACTTGGAAATGATTGAGATCCCCACCATATAACCATATATACAACTGCTGAGTATAAAGAGAGGAATGCACATTTGCTTCCAGGATAGCTCTAGGGTCTAGCCCCACCCTTGGAGACTTAACCCCTGGGTCATAACTTTGAAACAGTCAAGATCCCCACCCCAAAACTATATATACAATTGTTGGGCATAAAGAGACGTATGCAGTCATGATATTAGAATTGACCCTAGGGTCTGCCCCACCCTTGCAGACATAACCCCTGGGTCATAACTTTGAAACAGTTGAGATCCCCAACCCAAAACCATATATACAAATGCTGGGCAAAAAGAGACAAATGCAGTCATGATATTAGAATTGATCCTGGGGTCTGACCAAAACCCTAGGGACCTAGTTTCTGAGTCACAGCTTGGAAACAGTTGAGATCCCCACCCCATAACCATACATAAAATTGCAGGGCATAAAAAATCAAATACAGATATGTTACAAGGATTTGCCTTGGGGTCTGGCATATTCCCTTGGATCTCATTTGGAGAATATTTTGCTATGATTGCTTAGGTATCCAGGTGAGCGATACAGGCCCTTTGGGCCTTTTATTATTCATGCCAAACTGATAAATCTCGATCCGAAAATTATGAAACGAAGTTATTTTGTTCCTGTTGGCCTGGAAGTATACGTAGGACCTTTTGTATTACAAAAAGACTCGTGAAATGTGAAGCATGCTCACCCTTGCGGTACTCGTCTTCAACATACTACCCATAACCCACTTCATAAACGTATTCAACTGAATTATCACATTTGTAATTACAACAGTAGTTTAAAGGATGTAGGTGACCCCGTACCTCGAGCCTCGGCCACATTTGTGAAAATCGGTGCGTGATCAACTGCACAACCCGACCATTCTCTAATAATGGACCCAGTCTAGTTCCGCAACAAAGGTGTACTACGCCCCTTTTCAGGGGAAGTACAAGACGGAAACATACAGGAATTGTGTACCGTAGTACAACAACGAAGAATAAATGTTTTGTTAGAGTATTCGAAAAAAAGGAATACCAAACTGTCAACAAAACTACTAGTCGAACACAAAATGGATAGAAATAGCATATTAATTGGATTATACCCATCTTTGGAAACCCCTTGTTGTTTGTCAATCGAATGGCGACATATATCACGGAAATCCTGCTATTCCGAGCAAACTCTTGAATGGCGAAAAACTGCGACGTGTAATCAACGTTGGTTGGGGGGCAGGGATGTTACTATCCAGAAAGGGGAAGTTCAGGATTTAAAAATAAATAATCGTACAGCTTAGTAAAAGGGTGTACTTGTTGGTCATGTGAGTGAAGATCGGGAAAAGCTGCTGAACTGGAAGAGTTTGTAGCGTCTTTGATTTCATACTCGTGATGGTAAACGTTCGAAGTGATCGATGGATTTCTTGATATTAAAAGACAGGACATCGCCGGTGTACGATTTTGAATGTGAAACTCTAGGACTTGACTAGGTTTTTGTTACCAATCTTTATAAGCTTTGAACAAATTTTGCCAACCTGGAACCCAATCACCTTCACGATTTCATCCTTGGTTTTTTTCAAGCGTGTTCTGTTTTTCACAAAATATGCTTAAAATATTTATAAAATGGTACAAGGTATGGTTAATAGTGTAAAAGTCGAACTTTCTGGTAAAACATTTTGAGGGAAAGATATTCAAGATTGATCACACGAATTTTTTTTATTCTTCTACACCCATTAATCCCACTTCTCGATTATACAGTCTCACACTACGACTATAACCCCTATTTAGTGGTAATAAGAAGCTTTGTAACGTGGATAATAATTAGATTGCAAGCTTATGGGGATGGGAAGCAAACGCATACTGAAGGAGGAGCTAGCATTCTAAGATGTTTAGATAACTTTTGTTATGAGATATTACCGATGTACATTTTTACTGTGGTTTGACTACATTCTAACCATGAACCAATTTATTGAAAATCTTACATTTAAAATATTTTAAAAGCACGAAAATAGGTCCGTTTTGCCAAAGTCCGAAGCGATTATTTTTCCTACAAGAAACCCCATAGTGCAGTAATTTGGTGTCGTGAATTATTTAAATAGTTTTGTTTTACTGGTTTATTTTTCCACATTAAGAATTTAGATGTTGGCTCTCGCAGTTATTCCAACGAGATGCACATAACAACATTATATAACTGTCTTGTTTTTAAGCCATTTTCGATATATTTGAAATTTGGTCTTGATAATGGTATCGTTCTGGTCGCGTATATATTTCAAAACAATTTCCCTTGTTTTCCCCAGTTAGCTTAGATCGTTATAAGACAAGAGAGAATACAGTACTTCACAGTTTTATATGGAATAGTTATTTTTTAGAAAACGACCCCCTCCCCCTGTTAATAAAATTCATATCAATTTACCAGAACAACGTAGTGTTTTATTTTGGAAAGGTTGACAAGGTAGATACTTACATTAAAGTAACAACAACTTAATCGTTGTTTTCTTAACAGTATTTGTTGCGTGAAGTATTTTTTTATGATAAATATATCCCCAATTAAAAAACCCACTAATATGTAAAAATATTTCCCGGAGATCATTGAACGCGGTGTGCTTGGTTGACAGATCCATAAGGACATGGCATTTTGTTACAGCTATATTTGGACCTAAACTTAGATGTTTATGGTAATTTTACACGTTTCAGGGGTTTATATCAACTTAATGATGTACCCAACTCCCCGATAAAGATATATACGAGGAGGGGCATTTTTGCCGAAAGTTGATCTTAACCCCTAAAACGTGTAAATTACACTGAACACCTTAGTTTTGGTCCAAATACAGCTGTAACAAATTCTCCATGTCCCTGTGAGAGACCAAGACTGAGGAAGGGGGATGAGGGTGTACAGTTATATAGACTTGTGAATCTGCTATAAACATGTTGACGTACGTGTCACTGGTGATATCTACGTGTCCACATCAGTTTACAGTGTTTATCACTGCACTACTCATCTCGATATCATTACGAGTAACCGGTACGATGTTATCTATCCAAGATAACCGACGTACGGCAAATTACAGTGAACTTTTTAGACACAGAAGTAAATATAAATAAGATTTAGCGTGATCTTTCCATCGATACCAATGCCAATCCAGTACAGCTGTGTAGTGTGTCGTACTACAGTCCTGTGTAGCTACCAAACAGCTCCCGGACCATTCGAGAAACTCTTGACGTCCCGTTTGCCGGAAATTGCCTCCTACAAAAGAGGAAAGAAACCCCTCCAAGCCGGCAGGTGAGTCACACAAATTGTACTGGTCACTTCAGGTAAGTCACTAACATGTTCCTATATTTACAGGTTTGAGGTTTGTAACTAACAATGTACAGATACTGACAGCTAACTCACTAACAAAGTACCGACACTGACAGCTAAGTCACTAACAATGTACCTATACTGTCAGGTAAGTAACTAACAATGTAGCGATACTGACAGCTAAGTCACCAACAATGTACCGATACTGACAGCTAACTCGCTAACAATGTACTGACACTGACAGCTAAGTCACTAACAATGTACCTATACTGACAGCTAAGTCACCAACAATGTACCGACACTGACGGCTAAGTCACTAACAATGTACCGATACTGACGGCTAAGTCACTAACAATGTACCGATACTGACAGCTAGGTCACTAACAATGTACCGACACTGACAACTAAGTCACTAACAATGTACCGATACTGACAGCTAAGTCACTAACAATGTACCGATACTGACAGGTAAGTCACTAACAATGTACCGATACTGACAGCTAAGTCACTAACAATGTACCGACACTGACAGCTAAGTCATTAACAATGTACCTATACTGACAGCTAAGTCACCAACAATGTACCGACACTGACAGCTAAGTCACTAACAATGTACCGATACTGACAGCTAAGTCACTAACAATGTACCGACACTGACAGCTAAGTCACTAACAATGTACCGATACTGACAGCTAAGTCACTAACAATGTACCGACACTGACAGCTAAGTCACTAACAATGTACCGATACTGACAGCTAAGTCACTAACAATGTACCGACACTGACAGCTAAGTCACTAACAATGTACCGATACTGACAGCTAAGTCACTAACAATGTACCGATACTGACAGCTAGGTCACTAACAATGTACCGATACTGTCAGCTAAGTCACTAACAATGTACCGTTACTGACAGGTAAGTCACTAACAATGTACCGATACTGACAGCTAGGTCACTAACAATGTAACGATACTGACAGGTAAGTCACTAACAATGTACCGATACTGTCAGCTAAGTCACTAACAATGTACCGATACTGACAGCTACGTCACTAACAATGTACCGATACTGACAGGTTAGTCACTAACAATGTACCGACACTGACAGCTTAGTCACTACACAATGTACCGAGACTGACAGCTAAGTCACTACACAATGTACCGATACTGACAGGATAGTCACTAACAATGTACCGATACTGTTAGCTAAGTCACTAACAATGTACCGTTACTGACAGGTAAGACACTAACAATGTACCGATACTGACAGATAAGTCACTTACAATGTACCGATACTGACAGCTAAATCACTAACAATGTACCGATACTGGCAGCTAAGTTACTAACAATGTACCGACACTGACAGCTAAGTCACTAATAATGTACCGACACTGACAGGTTAGACACTAACAATATACCGATACTGACAGGTTAGTCACTAACAATGTACCGACACTGACACTTAAATCACTAACAATATACCGATACTGACAGGTTAGTCACTAACAATGTACCGAAATTCACAGCTAGGTCACTAACAATGTACCGACACTGACAGCTAAGACACTAATAATGTACCGACACTGACAGCTAAGACACTAATAATGTACCGATACGGACATCTAAGTCACTAACAATGTACCGACACTGACAGCTTAGTCACTACACAATGTACCGACACTGACAGCTAAGTCACTACACAATGTACCGATACTGACAGGTTAGTCACTAACAATGTACCGATACTGACAGCTAAGTCACTAACAATGTACCGACACTGACAGCTAAGACACTAATAATGTACCGATACGGACATCTAAGTCACTAACAATGTACCGATACTGACAGCTAAGTCACTAACAACGTACGGACGCTCACAGGTTAGTCACTTACAATGTCCCGATACTGACAGGTTAGACACTAACAATATACCGAGACTGACAGGTTAGTCCCTTACAATGTACCGATACTGCCAGCTAGGTCACTAACAATGTACAGATACTGACAGCTAAGACACTAACAATTTACCGACACTGACAGGTTAGTCACTAAACTAACAATATACCGATGCTGACAGGTTAGTCACTAAACTAACAATATACCGATGCTGACAGGTTAGTCACTAAACTAACAATATACCGATACTGACAGGTTAGTCACTAACAATGTACCGATACTAACAGCTAAGTCACTTACAAT
>NW_018480063.1:681590-783792 GCF_002113885.1 Mizuhopecten yessoensis | reverse complement strand
ACCAGTTATGTGTACTACACGATCACGGAAGATGACATCACATTTTTATGTACAGTCACTGCTGACGTCACAGTGATGCAGTCCTATGCCTTCCTCATTCAGGTAATGTACGTGAGAATGTGAGAGCTTTAATTGTGGCCCATGTAAGTAAGTCGATTGTGTTTCAACCACGTGTAAATAAGATGTCTTGACTAGAAGGGCGGGGTAATAGGCCGTACAGTATCCTATTTATATTTTACATGTCAAAATTTCCGTTAATCTGTTTCCATCAGAAAAAAAATCTTACATACGGTTATGGACGCAGTCGGATCAATTTAAATGTTAAGCTTCTCCTTCCGCTTCAAATCAGATGGGACAATCGTAGGGAACACATTTTTAGATGACATGAGGCTGTTCTAGGGATATCATTTTCACTGACACAATGGGCATTTACGATACCACAAATTCTTCGGGACTCTCATTTAGTGAAGATGGAGGAAACAGCTCAGATGAAAAGTGCATGTTTTTTCATTTTTGACATATTGTATCAATTAACCAATGTTAAAGGTGCAATCACGTGTCTAACGTTCATCATCACGTGTCTTACGTTCATCCAATATCTCCCTTGATGATAACACATTGGTTTTATACTATATCGAGTCTAAACAGTACCAGATTACAGCAATACCATGGCCTAAGTTACCCAATTTTGATTGCTGCGTCCATATGTGACATTTTTCACATACTAGATGGGATTATTATGTGACGTCCTCGTGCTCACATTCACATCATATCAGAACTATATTGGTATAAAAGTATCAATATAATGTGTGTAGAGTTTCCTCTGGTCCTGACACAAGACTGTGACATTTAGACAGATAAATATCAGGTGTATCTTCAATATAATGTGTGTAGTGTTTCCTCTGGTCCTGACACAAGACTGTGACATTTAGACAGATAAATATCAGGTGTATCTTCAATATAATGTGTGTAGTGTTTCCTCTGGTCCTGACACAAGACTGAGACATTTAGACAGATAAATGTCAGATGTATCTTCAATATAATGTGTGTAGTGTTTCCTCTGGTCCTGATACAAGACTGAGACATTTAGACAGATAAATGAAAGGTGTGTCTTCAATATAATGTGTGTAGTGTTTCCTCTGGTCCTGACACAAGACTGAGACAATTAGACAGATAAATGTCAGGAGTATCTTCAATATAATGTGTGTAGTGTTTCCTCTGGTCCTGAGACAAGACTGAGACATTTAGACAGATAAATGTCAGGAGTATCTTCAATATAATGTGTGTTGTGTTTCCTCTGGTCCTGACACAAGACTGAGACATTTAGACAGATAAATGAAAGGTGTGTCTTCAATATAATGTGTGTAGTGTTTCCTCTGGTCCTGAGACAAGACTGAGACATTTAGACAGATAAATGTCAGATGTATCTTCAATATAATTTGTGTAGTGTTTCCTCTGGTCCTGACACAAGACTGAGACAATTAGACAGATAAATGTCAGGAGTATCTTCAATATAATGTGTGTAGTGTTTCCTCTGGTCCTGACACAAGACTGAGACAATTAGACAGATAAATGTCAGGTGTATCTTCAATATAATGTGTGTTGTGTTTCCTCTGGTCCTGACACAAGACTGAGACATTAAGACAGATAAATGTCAGGTGTATCTTCAATATAATGTGTGTAGTGTTTCCTCTGGTCCTGACACAAGACTGAGACATTTAGACAGATAAATGTCAGGTGTATCTTCCTGTCAAAATGTCTGAGTCGGGTGTCAGGGCCAGAGGAAACTCGGACTAAGTTTACCATTGTGTGAAGACTAAATGTTAATTTCAGACTCATACAGCAGCAAATGCACGCAATCTTTTGAGTTCTGTTGCTCGTAAAGGAAGATGAAGAACTTTCTTAATACAAGTTAATACACTTCAAAATGAAATATACTCGCCATCTCTTTCCTTCGTGATAATTTCTTTCGTCTTTATGTACAATAAATTAACTACAAAAATGCCGTTGTGTACATAAATACAATGTATTTATATATGGTTATATGTGCATTTTATCCATGACAATTGTGTCCGATAGGTTAAGACGCTGTTTTGGCAGGCTGGATTTGGCTCACGAGACCTTTTGTCTGCCGAACCGCACGAACTTGATGCGGAGTTTGTGGCAGTACTGGACACACAGATGGTATGTAGTTCTATTGATTTAAACGCGGGACTTTCAAGTCAGTTATGATAATAGGTTTCCCCGTTAAAACGCTTAAATATCATATGCATATATATTGGTCTATAGACTTCAGATAACGTCTTAACCCAATTGTAGTAAGCAATTCTATACAATTTGTTTGACATTTTGTGGTATTTCAGGAACTGTACTCGTCTGACACATTACAGGCGGAAGACGAGGTAATACCGTCAGACAACGAGTCCACAGGCTCAGTAACGATGGAATTAGCTGCTCTTGTAGACAAGTTCCAGGATATCGACGTACGTAAATACTACAATAAAATGTCGTCAGGATGTACGTACATACTACAATAAAATGTCGTCAGGATGCATGTACAGCTAAAATAAAATGTCGTCAGGATGTACGTATAGCTAAAATTAAATTTCGTCAGGATGTACGTATAGCTACAATAAAATGTCGTCAGGATGTACGTATAGCTAAAATAAAATGTCGTCAGGATGTTCATAAATAATACGTCATGATGTACGTAAATAAAGAATACAATGTCATCAGGATGAACGCAAAGATAGAATAATACGCCAAGAGGTACGTAAATATAGAATAAAATGTCAGAATGAACGTAAAGATAAAATAAAAGGTCAGGATGTACGTAAACATAGAATCATACGTCAGGGTGTACATAAATATAGAATAAAATGCCGTCACTATGTACACGCAATAAAATAAGAATATCGGCGGTAGAATTCAGTGTTTTCATGATGTACGTTAGACGTACACCTCAGTATTAGTACCAAGTTTATCGGCGGTAGGATTCAGTGTTATCATGATGTACTTTACGTAGAACTCCGTATTAGTCCCAAGTTTATCAGTGGTAGAATTCAGTGTTATCATGATGTACGTTAGACGTAGAACTCGGTTTTAATACCAAGTTTATCAGTGGTAGAATTCAGTGTTATCATGATGTACTTTACGTAGAACTCAGTATTAGTACCAAGTTTATCAGTGAAAGAATTCAGTGTTATCATGATGTACGTTAGACGTAGAACTCAGTATTAGTTCCAAGTTTATCGGCGGGAGAATTCAGTGTTTTCATGATGTACGTTAGACGTAGAACTCGGTTTTAGTACCAAGTCTATCAGTGGTAGAATTCAGTGTTATCATGATGTTCTTGACGTAGAACTCAGTATTAGTACCAAGTTTATCGGCGGGAGAATTCAGTGTTTTCATGATGTACGTTAGACGTAGAACTCAGTTTTAGTTCCAAGTTTATCGGCGGTAGAATTCAGTGTTTTCATGATGTACGTTAGACGTAGAACTCAGTATTAGTTCCAAGTTTATCGGCGGGAGAATTCAGTGTTATCATGATGTACTTTACGAAGAACTCAGTATTAGTACCAAGTTTATCAGTGAAAGAATTCAGTGTTATCATGACGTACGTTAGACGTAGAACTCAGTATTAGTTCCAAGTTTATCGGCGGTAGAATTCAGTGTTTTCATGATGTACGTTAGACGTAGAACTCGGTTTTAGTACCAAGTCTATCAGTGGTAGAATTCAGTGTTATCCTGATGTACTTTACGTAGAACTCAGTATTAGTACCTAGTTTATCAGTGGTAGAATTCAGTGTTATCATGATGAACTTTACGTAGAACTCAGTATTAGTACCAAGGTTATCAGTGAAAGAATTCAGTGTTATCATGACGTACGTTAGACGTAGAACTCAGTATTAGTTCCAAGTTTATCGGCGGGAGAATTCAGTGTTTTCATGATGTACGTTAGACGTACACCTCAGTATTAGTACCAAGTTTATCGGCGGGAGAATTTAGTGTTATCATGATGTACGTTAGACGTAGAACTCGGTTTTAGTACCAAGTCTATCAGTGGTAGAATTCAGTGTTATCATGATGTACGTTAGACGTAGAACTCGGTTTTAGTACCAAGTCTATCAGTGGTAGAATTCAGTGTTATCATGATGTACTTCACGTAGAACTCAGTATTAGTACCAAGTTTATCGGCGGGAGAATTTAGTGTTATCATGATGTACGTTAGACGTAGAACTCAGTTTTAGTTCCAAGTTTATCGGCGGTAGAATTCAGTGTTTTCATGATGTACGTTAGACGTAGAACTCAGAATTAGTACCAAGTTTATCAGTGGTAGAATTCGGTGTTATCATGATGTACTTTACGTAGAACTCAGTGTTATCGTGATGTACTTTACGTAGAACTCAGTATTAGTACCAAGGTTATCAGTGAAAGAATTCAGTGTTATCATGACGTACGTTAGACGTAGAACTCAGTATTAGTTCCAAGTTTATCGGCGGTAGAATTCAGTGTTATCATGATGTACGTTAACTGATTGTTTGGTTCGTTATAAACAGGTAGACGATGTACAGAAGGACGAAGCAAACGTGGAAGTAAAGGTCAACCTAATCAAGAACAAGGTCATAGAAGGAAGGATAAAGGAAGTTGGTGCACGTTCACAAAAAACAGAACAACTAGAGTGCTTTGTTGAAAAAAATGTAAGAATGTTAATAAAACTATCAAAATAACACAATTTTCATAACATCTGCTTCGTTTGATTTAAAACAACACATGCGTCACACGGCGATGCTAATATGTTTTGCGTGCTGCAAGTATATTCTCAACCAGGTCCGTCTGTCTGTCGCATTTCCCCAGTGGCCGTTTGTTCTGGTTTAAAATTTAAAAGAAACAACAGTTTTTTTAATCATTTTAGTTGAAAAAAATTCATGCAATTGTATTATGTTGATTTCTCAATGCCGATCCATGATTTTATCGCATAAACAATGAAGAGCAAACCCGGCCGAGGACATACTATAATACCCTTTTTTATTTTAATTGTATTGATTTCCGTCTAATTTTTCGGTGATACTAGTTATTGCTTTTTTCAAGCGATACCGATTCCCAAGTTATCCAAGCGATACTAATTCTCATCTAATTCTCGGCGACACTAATTCCAAACCTATTCTCCGAGATTTTGTATTTCCGACTTGTTCTCGGTGATGCTAATTCCCAACACATTTACTAATTGAACAATAATTCGAATATTTAAATTTGTAAGAATACATTTTCGGAAGACATTTCTATTCTCGTTCATTGACTCTCCTCGCAAAATTATACGTATGTTAGAGTTCCCATTTTTTTTGTTGTAGTCAAAAGAGATCCTTGCCTTTCGTGAGAACGCCAAACGTGCCAACTGGTTGTTCCGGAAGAAGAATAGGCGCATGAGCATTCTGCTATGTATAATCATCTCCCTGGCGGTAGTAGTGGTCACAGTAATTGCCGTACTACTAGGAATCGGTATACTGAGATAACACGACCAGAAAAATAAGCCATCTGCAAGAAAATAGCGACACCTTGCGAGTCATGTACGGTGGATGTCATCGAAATCGTTCCCCGGATCACTATAGAATAAGGCAGCACTCTCACGTAATGAAAACAAACTTCTACCAGAAATGCATTGTTTCTAGATCCAAATATCTACTGCCAATGTTCCTTTGTTTCTTACTACGGATTTCTCAACATCACAATATGTTTTCTAATTCATGAAAGTTAAAAAAGAAATGTTGAAGAGAAAATCTGTTTTTAAATAAATATATATTTTTTAGATCAATAGATGATTTTACAAGAAATGGAAACGAAGAAGTCTTTGAACAATATCCCATGGTTTCTAATGTTCAATTCACGATGGAGAGTATGTTAATAGGTCATATCCTAATGGACCTCTGGTGTGATTTGCCATTCTATTGATTGCCTTTAATAGTCCAAATGAGTAGATATGATTAGATCTAGGACCTGTATACACGGTACGCTAGATGATCGACTATTACAGATGACTTGCTTTGCTCAAACCATGCATTTGTGTAGAAGATAATCCTTATGGCGACACGACGTTGACATTGAAGTGTAACCAAATGCAAAGTATGTAGATACTCCCTTGTGTGACGACATGGACCGAAACACGAATGCTTTTACCGCATCCGATTCTAAGACCTCTTTTTCGTGTTTATGGAGTAATTATTTATTTGTGCATATATAATGTGCAACTAATCAAGCTCGTTCATTTTTTAACCACGTTTATACAACTCATGATTTATTACATGTAGCATTTACAGAATATTTTATTGGCTAGGATATAAAGTTATCATATTTTTTAAGACTTCTACATTGATAAAATATTACTTAAATATGAATAGTGTTTGTTCTCTGTGCCCTCAAAATGCTTTTGGAATAAAATATTAGCGAAAAAGTTTATTTTAAGACATTGTGATACCGCAAATATCATGGAATTTATATCATTATATCAAAAATATTATTTTTTGTTGCATCTTTTTAAAGCGTTTGACTTAAGCACTAAAAAGAACAGGTGGTCAGAAAAGTTATCTGTGGCGAAGTAACGTTTGACAAGGCTGCTCAACATTGTTAATTGGCTTCTCAACGCAAGTTACTTGTTTTCAACTACAATCTGATATTTTTTAATTATTATTTATCTATTGTGATATACGACATACTTTGCTCTTTGTGTTAAAACGTATCTAACACCGTTGCAGTTTATGGATGGTCAGTGAGTTGGTAAAATAATTTCTTTCGGTCATAAAAAGATATTAAAATAAAACTGTACAAAACTTGTTGGTTTAAATACGTTAATGCAGACCAAATAATCATTTTAGGATCAAGATGTATATATAAATCAGCTGAGTGGTCTCTTCATAATGAAACAAATTCCCTTTGTCAATATCTAGTGGTGTGGACGAATGGGCTCAACATTACAATGTTTTGATTTAAACATATTTTATTTGCATCTAAAATATACATTGAGAGGAGAGAGAGAATTTGATTAAGTATATATATATATATTTTTTTTTTCTAAATGTAAACAATCTTTTTCGAGACCGACGGCAGAAGTTTACACAATACACATTTCAAAACTTTCATCTTGAACTATTGTCCATCACATCCCGTGCCTTGGTTTGCTTCCTCCTTGTCGTTCCATTCGTTCTTGAAAATCCGTTTCTCTTCTGCCGTCAGCATCGAACAAGATTGAATACAAGAACATTTAATTTTACAAAAATACAATCTGATTTTTATCATTACGTTTATCTATTTAAATAATAAAGATAAATAAAAACACATTAGAGTCTGAAATATATTGCTGGGTGCTTTAATGTTGTCTTCTAAAGATAAATTATTACTACAATGTAATAGTAACTGCAGGTCTAGCGGGATGAATTCATTCAATTCACGGTACATTTTTATTCTTTGGTCTGCATAATTATTACAAACAAAGAAGAAGTGGTATGAGTCTTCAATGGGATGACCGCACTGACAGTGACGATGGACAATTAAATTAGATTGGAATAGATCATCATTCAAAGTACTAGATCTATTTCTCAGTCTGGCTTGCAATATATTGGATTTCCGATTTCCGATCAAGTAATAATTTGGAACTTTTGTCATGGTTCGAAGAGATTTTTTAAAGACTGCGTTCGAAACACTATTTCTAATTTCAAGATCTAGTTGGTTCCAAAGTCGAGTCGTAGATGGGAAAAATGATAAGTTGGTTAGTTGTAGTCGAAAATTTGGTATGCAGTAATTATTTGCGTCACGGAGGTGATAATGTGAGTTTTCTGAGACTAAAGGGGGCAGTAAAGAAGTTAGATAATCGGGCGTGAGTTTGTTAATAATTTTGAAGAATAGCTGTAGTTTCCTCCTAGAACGTCGATTTGATAGTGTTTTTTTTAATCTAATCTAATCTAACAAAATTGATTGTGGTTCTAGCCCACTTTCAGAATATAAAGAAATTCTACTAGCATAAGACGGTAATCCAGTGATTATTCCAATTTGTCTGCGTCACCGAGAGAACACCCGTCCCAAACCTCACAACAATATTCTAAGAAGGGAAGAATGTACGATTTATAGATTTTGAATAAAGTTTGTCTATTTAACATATATTTACCTGCTTGGATACATTTTTACATATATTTTCTATATGTCTACTCCATTTACAATTAACGTCCAAAATAACTCCTAATTTTAGTTTCGATAGCCAAAAGGGATGGTTCAGAGCATAATAAAGACGTGTCGTCAGCAAACAATTTTGAAAGACTTTCAAGGTTATCAGATATATCATTTATGTAGACAATAAAAAGTAAAGGACCTAAAAATGAACCTTGTGGAACGCCTGCATTTGTAGCTTTAACGGAAGTTTTACTATTTCCTACAAAGACCTGTTGTTTTCGGCGACTTACATAGTTATTTAACCAGACAAGTAGTTTCCCACGTATACCATGGTTTGCTAATTTCACATTCAGTCCCTTGTGCCACACACGATCGAACACTTTAGAAATATCACAAAAAAACTAGACAGGATGATTGCATTTTTTCAATATTTTCACATAATGTATGATATATTACAATAATTTGATGAACAGTAGAATGGCCAGGCTGAAAACCAGATTGGTATTTATATATCAGTGAATTTTCAAGCAAATAATTATGTAAGTATTAAACAACCAAACGTTCGAAAACTTTCCCGATAGTACTTAGTAGTGATATTGATCTATAATTTGCAGAATATTTTTTATCACCTTTTTTTAAATAATGGCATTACTAGAGCTAATTTCCACTGTTTTCGGAAAGATACCAGTTTCCAAAGAAGATCTAAATATTAGAGATAAAGGAAAGGCTATAGAGACCGCAGTATTTTTTAACATATGATGACTAATTGTGTCGCTGCCTACAGCTTTGTTGATAGGTAAAGATTTATGAATGTCGGTAATGTCGTTTAATTGAAATTGTATGTCAAATATTGTAGCGTCCGTCCTTAGCTCTACGTCTGGTACGTCAACGTCAGTATCGTCAATAGAAGAGATAGAAACAAAGTAATCATTTAGGATATTAGCTTTACCTTCATTTGTCATTTCAAGATTTCCTGAGTGGAGGTATAGTATTGGAGGTGTCAGAAGTTTTTAAAAGTCTGCGGACAATTTTCCAAAAATGTCTAGGGTTCGAACCAGAATAACGATCTGAAATGTCCGCAAAGAAAATTTCTTTAGTGCGTTTTTTGCGATTGTTAACATGATTACGTTGTTTTCTAAAATTAGATGAGTTAACTATAGAACGTTACTTTTTTTGTCTATGATTGATTGATTGATTATGATCGCATATTTCATTTAAGACAGCTGTACACAACAAACATACCTGGATAATATCCATGAATGTAAATTGAAAAAGCTCTTTTTCTATTTTGTCCCCGAAACCGTTTCGTTGAGTTCATGAAAGAAACCAATCCAGAATTCCGTCAACTAGCTGTCGTCTTAAAAAACTCCTATCCTTTGATTTGCTGTAATTCGTCCATACATGAAGCAATTCCCATCAATATCCTTTCCCCGAGAAACAATCTGATTAAAATCATATGTTACATGGCTTCGCTAACTTCGTACTACGCCTGGACATCTGAATGTGCCGCGGTCAGGGTCACGTTCAAGTGACCTTTAGATGAACCAATCAGAGGCGCGCTGGCATCCAGCGAATCGGAATATCATGGTTGATACATAAATAGCGAGGGGTATCGAACAGATTAGTTTTCCAAAACAAATATAGTCTCGTTCAACCAGACGCTTGATCACTCTCTATTCGGCGTAGCTTGCGCCGGCGATAAGAGTCTGGTTGAACGAGACTAAAACAAATATGGCAGCGGGAACTGACGTTATTACGACGCCAAGGAAAACGTAATTGCGTAGTCAACACCGCCATACAGTCTTTCTTCTCTAATAAAGCTTCGAATATCTTTTTCTGTTCGGGTTTCAGACGATCAATCTCAAATAACTTCAGAACTTTCGCATCATTCTCATCAATGTCCGCCATATTTGTTACAACTCCGAGCGCCCTTTTGAAAGAGGGTCTCTGCATGATTGGTCAAAATTTAATGAGTATTCATGAATTTAAAGGGCACCTGAACGTGACCTTGACCGCGGCACACTCAGATGTTCAGGCGGAGACATGTAACAGATGATTTTAATCAGATTGGCCGAAAAATAAACAATAATTGCCGAACGATGGAATTTTCCGTTCCTCTGTCGGCTTTCATGAACTTTAGACACTCTCCAGGGTCTTCTACTGCTTTAGTGAAATAACCACCAACTATCTTTGGGTTACTCGAAGTAAAGTTCGCGTGAAGCCATACTACATATCTTGAAAATCCATCTATACAACCATTTATTGCTATTCCATAAGGCTTTAACTTCTCATAAACGACAATATGCCAGATGTAATTCGGCATAATATCGTCGACGAACTAGTCGTCGCCTCCAGCGCAATTCTACACCTTTTGGATCTAAGATCTGAAGCAGAATTCTTAATTTATCTCTACTAACTGATAGTCCAGATAAGATACATCTAAAATGCGTTAGGCAATGACCCAATGTTACTGACATTGTAGCTGTTGCCACCTTTCTTTCTCTGGAACATGTTGTGACGATGCAGAACCCTTCGGAGCTGCCTTTCTGATAAAGTCAATCCATGACTTTGTAACAAAGTCACTATTTCTTTCTGTCGGAGTCCCATTTTATGGTACGCGCATATGATATCGTCCCTGTCCATTTCAAAATCAGCTACCTGTTGCAGCCATGAGCAAATCGGATCAAATTTGTCGAGCGCTCGAGATAGTAAGTCGAGCGCTCGACTTAAATAAAACTAGAAATATGTCGGAATGACATGAAAGTCACCACATCATTGTGTATGATAATTTTCGATAAATCATTGACCAAGCTACAACGGATATATTTCCACCTGTCAATCAAAATGGTAAACTATGACCAGGTGTTAATACATTCATGTTGTCCATGTAGCCATGCCAACACATGGAATTAATGAGAATGTAACGTTAGCGTTGACCGACACCTCGAACTCGAATACGGGGAGATCTGCGCGCTGACACGGTCACCTGGCATGGGCAGAACAGGTAATTGGAATATAACGATGTTGTTTTCACAACAATAAGTTTCAGAAAAGATTCAATCTTATATACGGATAAATCTTATACTTTTTTGTTGTTATGAAATACACTTTTCCGAGATGTTTTCTGATCGTCTGCAAATCCAACTGAATCGGTCATATATCGGCAGAATGTAATGAAAGGCAGTTCATGTCAAAAACGAGCTAAAATAACGCGTTAAAAATAGTTTTAACGCGTTAAATGCTATCACGTTAAATATATACTTTTAACGCGTTAAATAACCAAAAATATTTTAACGCGATTAAATACTTCCCAAATTTAATGCGTGAAATGTTGTACTTATTTTGTTAACGCGTTAAAGTGTCATAAATGAATGAAACAATAAAATGTGCAGTTACATACAGTACTTAATCAGGGCTGACGACGCCAGGACCTGTTTTTAAATGAAATCCTGTCAACCGTGGATTACAGATTAATAATCTTATCGTGGATAAAGGATTATTTTGGCAACGCACCATAACCATAACCATTACTTAGGCCTAACGTTTATGCAGGAAAATTCGTCACATTAGTAAGGGCTTCAGTTATTATACATCTATCAAAATGCCGATAAGCACCAGTCAGTACAGAAGAACATTTGACTGAAATGCCTATAAATAAACAGTGTTGTAAACACGCTTTCGCTTGAATGACGTCACGCAGCAACAAAAAACATTAAATATAAGTATTCTTTTTAAAAAATAATGATGTTAACAAATCGGAAATCAAATGAGAATAAACATCTACTGTAAATGTATGCTTCTTGTAGTCAGCATGACCATAAACCTATTGTTTTATGCGACTTTGCTTTAATTTAATTGAAATTCGAGAAAATATTGCTCAATACAGCTATTACGTCTTTTCGTATTGCAGAGTTATCTGCACTTGTGAGCAAGTATTGATTGTTACGTCATTTATTTGTGAGAGTACCGTCATCTGATCAATGTTTGAGAAAATGACGTAATTTTCTCACACAAACCAATGACGTACCAATCGATACCTGCTCACAAGAGAGGATAACCTTGCAATACGCAAAGACGGAATAATTTATAGGTGAATATAGCTCAATCTCGGCAGAGTGTACTGGACTTGACAATCCCATTGAAATCTGAGCGAGAAATAGGGGGGGATACTTAGCCTAAATAAAGACTTCCTAATTCCATGCATAAATCATAATTTAAAAAATATCAAAAATCAAAAAGGGTCACAATAAAACGCTCACTAACCAGTAGGCCGGCTAAGTGTGCTTGTATAATAATATCCAAAGTTTACCCAGTGCCTTTCAAAACAAGATGTCATTGAAAGAATATATTGAATGCAATGTAGCTGAAAAGGTTATGCAGTTACCTCCCTTACAACGCCATCTAGCGTCACTACGTTTTGGGCGGGAACCAATGCAAATTGTCCCGAAGAATAAAACTAACAAAGTTTCAAAAATACAAACTTGCTTGACAATTTGGATCAGACGTTTTTTGTCATTTATACTTCGTCAAATTTGCTCGACATCAAATGTTTCTAGCTTACAGTAGCGTCGCAGAGCAAAACAACCCAAAACGTAAAATCCAGAATATTACGTGACCCTACCTGCCTGCCTTTTCGTAGCTCTATAAGATACCTACTTTCATTCTTGTTTTCCCTCAAAATCTACTTTCCTTTTGGACTAACGATTACTTTATACATACCCAAGAATCAAATCGTTTCGGGGCGTTGGCGTGGATGCAGGACGCCCAAAGCACAACTGTCCTCACTGCATTTCTTACATCGTCAAAATATTTGTTAACGCAATAATTATGTATTTAAGGTCATTGGACGGAAACAGGAAGTACATCCCTAGCTGAAAATCCAATGTAGGGAGACAGTATCACAATTTCCTCAAATTTAATAAATTTTAATATTAAACTGATGAATATTGTATGTTTATTATTGAAAGTGTGTTCTCTCAATATTAAAGTATTTCAAAGCAATCCAGGTAATTCAGGTGTTTTTTTTATCAATGAGTCACGTGTCCATTTTTCTGTACTTCAGGAAACCGGCTACCTATTTCACTACTGTGAAGTTTTTCAAGAACGATAACTCTTGCCTGCAATTACTATGTGTATATGGTTTTATTATAAAATGTCAATTTTTATATCGTGAATTAATTTTACACAATTTCAGCATTTATTAAATTGATATACATTATTGCAATACCAATGTATGTCAGTATCATTTTTATTGACATTATTTTGTAAAAATATTCCGTCTTTAATGTTTTTTTCAAAATTCACTCATTTTTTCATAAATTTCCATTTAAAATCCTTAAAATTCAGACCTATATTTTTTTTTCTTTACTTTAAAGCAATATAACTACAAAATTTGAAGAAATTCTACTGAAAACTGGTGACACAATCCTATTAACTTAACGCGATAAAATTGTATATTTAATGCGATAGCATTTAACGCGTTAAAACCTTGTTTAACGCATAAGTTTATCTCGTTTTTGACATGAACTGCCTTTCATAGAATGTGTACAAACATGTCCGACTAGGACCGCTAACAGCCGAATTTGCGAGACATGAAGAACACCCAACAATTGTGGTTTCAGCAATTCTCCTTCGTAAAGAAAAAATCCGAATGTATTTGGCCGTTTTGAACCTGTTAATATTTATTTTTCAAACTTATTATCATTATCGGTTCAATTTGCATGGATGTCATCTTGTAAATTCCTGCCGGTTAATAAAATTACGCGACCTCGGCTCTTTGAGGTACATAAACTTTATAACTGAATTGACGAGTTCAGCATGATTTTACCCAAGAACGACATTTAAACCACCGAATGATAAATTCGATGCAATTCTTCGTTGTTTTCCCCCCGATACGTGGTATTTATCAATTCGTAACGTTCTGAAAAGTTGGGCCTACTTTACTAGTGTATTTATCCGATTCTATCGTACAATACGACATAAACTTGCAACTTTTCGTACATTGTTAAATTGGCAATGCAATCAGGGATTAGTCAACGAAATTTTATTGCTTCGAGCATATTTCAAAAAAAATCCATATATCCTCAAAATTTTAACAAGAAATGGTTGCTACCACAGGTTTTAGATTGTTCTCGAGTATCCTGTACATCCTTTCCTTCTTGACAATTCAGGTTTCCTTAAAACAATGCACAGTATATACAAATATTATTAGTAGTCGTTAGTCAGACAATAGATTAATCAGTCAATAGCTATTTATAATACGACAGTTTACCTCTTCGGGAATTTTAAAGGGGGCCGATTCATACTAGGAACATCTGTAGGTTATATGCGATTCCTGTGGGAAATTTGGATCGCCTTTAGGTTTTATCCTATTTCTGTTTAAAAAGGAAATCAATTTCAAAGTTATCCAAGAGCTTGTAATTAGTGCCAGGTATATTCTGACAGAAGCATACACTTAAAAGCCTTGGACAACAGGTCAAAATCTGGGACCGAAACCGAAATTAAAAATCCCCACCGGGGTGACTAAAAATATGTCTCTTTAACCAGCCACTGTAGTTCATTCTATAGATCAAGCAAGATCTTTTCAACACTCAACACACAGGGTATGCGCAAAAATTTGAAGCAGTGCATGCAGAATCATCGCAAACATCCGGTACCGCGATATCATCAGTAACAGACAACTTATGTTTACAGCCTTTTATCACGTGCAAAACGTCACTCTTGAATACAGCGATCTACTGAAGTCTTTGTTCGAGTGATTCAGTCAAATAGAGCAGTAGAAATGAATGACAAAGGACAGGTTGAGCTGTTTTGTATAGAAGGATCAGGTAATTAGTCAACACTCCATTATTTGGATAACGAAGTCGGCCGATTTGATAAGCAGGGTAAACCACAACAGGGGAGTTGATTCTAGCTAAGTTATATAAACAATTATACTCAGGCCATTTTCTAAACGCTAAAATTAACCGCCTATGTAGTAACACTATCCTTAGCTGGTAATGTAATGCGAGAATGTGTTGAATTCTGTTATCCAGAATTTAAATCTAACTACGTGTATATATGTAGTTCAACAATAATGTCTTAAAAAAGACGTGTTGTCCAAATAAATTCGTTATCGTTCACCAGCTGGAGAAAAAATGCAAAAAATAATCCTTTGGATGAACAAACTTCATATTATCTGTGGTTATAGGGCCTTTGCAAACAGCCGGAGCTGCCATTTCGGCACCAACAGCTAGCATTCAACAATTCTAGCACTGCCCAACCACATACTCATTTACAGCCGAGTAGACTGGAACAAGCGTAGTAAAGTATCTTGCTCAAAGATACAACACAGATCTATGCCTCGACTTGAACCTGCAACCCCTTGGTCACAAGCCTGGCGTCCTACCGTGTCTTCAACAACATACTCCTTTGTTCCAATGACTTTTAATAGACCCAGTACTCCAGGGATCAGTTTATTTTCTTTATTTCTGAGCCATTAGACTCATAGGCTAAATGTCAAATAATTACATCACGTTAAGCATAATCTTAATTAAAGCGCTTGAAATACTGCGCTTATTTAGTTTCTTTAGTGTTTGCCCATATATCTGTTGAAATTTGATAATGCAGTAAAGCGATCAAGTACCTTTACATTTTGTTAACAAAGAATGTCCAGCCTCATTTGTTATCTGAAAATGCAACTTGGAAGATGGTGAATTTATAGAGGTCATGTTTTCTATGACCTCTGCTTAAAAGCGTTACTAAATCTTTTTCTATGTGAAGATTCAGGCAAGATTTTCTATCCGCGGATGGAAAGGTCATACACCTTTGATTTATTTTCATAAAAAACCCCACTTCAAATGCTATTTTTTTAATGTCAACATAATGTTTCGCTCTCAAAAATCGATCGTTTAACCTCTTTACGTGAAGTATATGATCGTGAACCTCTACCAATATGTAAAAGAGAGCAGCTTCACGTGTCCGACAATATTTGTTTACGAAAATAAGTGTTGTGTTCGCAGAACTGGAAAGATATAGTTGCACAAGCACCTTGATCCTTGGTATAGCGACCTTATATAAATGAGGTGCGAGAGTAATTTCAAAACTTCACCTGTGTCCATCCCCCACCCCCAACCTCTTTCACAGATGCATATATATATGTATACAACTTATTATTTAATAGTTTCTTCAGAGTCCCTGTTTTGTAAATATCAATCGTCTCGTCTTGGGGATACTTCCTTTCAAATTTGATAACGGAATAAGTTGGCAATAGCTCACTTTATATTTTGGACCAGATGGGCTTGGACAACAAACACCTGTACTATTTAGAAACATTATGATCCACATTGACAGAGGGATGTTACAATTACTATTTGTTTGAAACTGGTCTTGAAGTTTAGGATGAAGAGGACATAAAACAAATTTAACCAATTTGAGTCTCGAGGACCCAGTTTGTGACCACCACATAAGCTTAGCATGGCACTCCAAACCAGTAAAGTTAAAATTTGCTTCCACGTAGTGGGAACCCTGCATACAAATGTCTCGGCCTTGTAATGTTGAACTGCTTACAGTGTTGTTTAAAGATTAATTTAATAAAACACCATTTAATATCTTAATCCAAAAACAGCAATTGAAATTCAAATCATATATTTTACCAATACCTATCAACCCTATTTACACTCTACAAAAATTCATATACAAACTATTATATTATTTAGTATTATACAAATTCTGCTCATTTTTCAGTCCGACATTAATCTAAACCTAGGGAGGAAAACAATTGGTGTAAATCTGCCAAAAAGGCATGTTTTACCACAAAATTTTAAATTAATTGGAAAATGAATTGTTGGAAAAAAAGTTGCATTCATTATCAATTGGATTCTTTGTTCAATTTGAAATAGTGAAAATGAAATGAAACATTTTGGACGGCATCATTCAAAGATTTTGAATTATTTGGCTAGCTGCATAAGGCACATGTAGTCAAGCTTACCGTGTAAGTTTAGAAACAATGTAGGATACTGAAGTGCCTTCCTTCACAAAATTATTGAAAAAACGTAGAGCAATATCGCAAGTTCATAATGAGCAAAAAGTAGTATTACCTTATTTTCCATTTTATTTCAAGATATTGTATTCCAAATACAGTTTAGGACTCTCAACTGCCTTAATCCATGTCCCTTTAGCTGTAAATCTTTGGAGAGAACTTCAAAGTAGACCAGTTGTGATTGTAATGAAAGCCATTACATTAGTAACAATAAATATTAATGCTCAGCTGAAAGGGTTAGTTTGTGACCCTAGCAAGCCCCACCTACACAGGATATATTGGTGTAGTACTTCAGAGTTCAGATTAGAAGTAGTATTTGCGATAAATCTTAAATGCTAAGCATAAAAAATGTTTTAAGTCACTGAAGTAGAAAATATCTACAATGCCACAGTGACCTACATTATTAGTATAACAGTTTAAGTGCTTAAGATCAGTTCCTTTTTCCTGAAGAATGGAAGATAATGATCATACCTGGTGCCACTGAAAACCTTTGCAAACCTCGAGATTATATTCGCATATTAAAAGTTTGACGACTGACCTAAAATATCTGGCCAAATCAATGAAGCAAGAAGTATGTCCAAGTGACCCAAATTTGATATACTGGTTTACGACCACTCAAAATTTCTTCAATTGGGTAATGAAACCTAACAAAATGTCCAGCAAAGATGTTGTATGAACCAGGAGAAAAAGGGAGCATTTATATCCCCTCCACTAGGTTATGCGAGAAAAAATCCTGAGTCCAGGTATTCCAGACTAAAGTAAAAAGCTTTCACCGGGCCCCTCGAAATTCATACTCTACTTGCACCTAGCTATCTATAATTCTGAACCCTGCAAATATTATTGAAGACGTGTCCTGAAAACATCTAACAAATTAAAGGGTTTATTCTTGATGGAATATGCTGCAGTTAATAAACACATTGTTCTTGTTTTATTCCCCTTAAGTTTTTGGTATTCAACAAGCTCTCGCAGATTCTTCAAAATTCATTACAAAATTTTTAAACGCATAGGAATTATTTAATCACAACACTGATTTTGTTGTTGTCTATGTATGAATGTGATATTCTTTTCCACATTAACAGAAGTTGTTATTGTTTTATCTCGTCTTAATTTTTTTGATTTGAAAAAAAAAATCTGGAGGCAAGAAGAAACAGCTAACAGGATCTGCCACCCGAGCATGACCAGCAACACTCCGGACTGCAGAGCAAATACAGCAACTGCTTCGGCAGGATTTCGAACCCCTGGCAGTACACTCTGCAAGCCCCTCTTTCTCAGCTGTATTCAGCACACAGCATAACTAACACCTTACTGCTCCTACAGCACATGTGAAATAGAAGAAATCATGTGTTAATGGAAACGACTGAATGATTTATTTACAATAAAATGTGTCTATCATGAGTTGCACAATACTAAAATAGTTCAAAGGAGTTTCCTTCTCAAAAGTGTTTTCACATTGCTTAAAATACAGGTACATGCATGTTTTAATCAGTCATTTGATTTCTCAACTTGAAAATAAAACTCCAAGCATGATTTTCTGAAATCACAAAATGATATTGGAACACTTTTTTCTCCACAATATAAATTCCACTGTTTAGTTTGACTGAGCAACGATCTTTTAATAAAATGAGCGATTTTACTACATATGGGGATGAATGTATCTATAAAATAGTAACCTTTCATTGTCACATGATCGGCTTGAATGACAGTATGTGCTCAGCCAGTCAACATGGAAAGGATAAGCTATGCCGGTCATCATTCTTTCATTCAATATTGATGATATCAAGACTTTTAGCTCAGTCGTCACCGGCGTTGTCATCATGATTTCTGTGACTTGGCGACCTTGATGGAGATTTAGAGGCATCCCTTGATCTGCTTCTGCTGCGACTTATGCTCTTGCTTTTGCTCCTGCTACGACTGCGACTGTAGCTCCTTGACCTGGAGTGACTGCGGGATCGTGACCTACTACGCCTCCTCCTTGATCGTGACCTTGATCTTCTTCCTCTTGATCTAGAACGAGATCGGGACCTTGACCGCCTGAAAGATTAAAACAAAAGCAAAATTAAAACTTTTGATAGTAACGTTTACGCCAGAGATAAACATTTTAATTCGGATAATCATAATATAACATTCATCTTTACATTAATCGACATAAATAGTTCATTATACAAAACAAAATAACAAACTTGGGTGAACAATATTTTAAAAGATGACACGAGTTATTGTAGAAAGTTCTCATTTAACATTTAGGTAGATCTTTGCATAGGATAGAAAAAAACGCCTAGTACCACGTGGAATTTGTAGTTGCCTCGGGAGAATAAAACAACTTTATTTTGAGTTTTGACGACATCAGAAATGGCATTATCGTTATTTTTACAGTGATGTTTTATATTTCAAGCTCAATAATAATATAAAGAAGAAAATCGGTACAGCCATTGAGCCCTTACCGAGACCGTCCATACCCATAGCTTCGGCGAGGTGGTGCCCTACTTCGGTGGGACTCGTTGGGACGTCCGTATCTCGCCATCTGGACTCTCAGTTCCCTCCCATCCATGATAGCGCCGTCCATACTCTCAAGCGCATCTTCCGCATCACGTTTGTCGTAGTATCGTACAAAGGCAAATCCCCTACTTTCACGAGTAAATCTGTCGCGGGGAATGTACACATCTCCAACGTCGCCATATTTTTCAAAGGCACGCCGCAAATCTTCCGGCGTCGTTCTGTAGGTTAAATTGTCCACTTTGAGGGATGCCATCCCCTCAATATCGGGTGGTCCTCGACCATAACTCATTTTTAAGTGTTCACAGTGCAATCAAATTTAAAACAATCGAGTAAATACCAGCACCGTTCCAAATAGTTGTCCTGCCTTTGTCACGCAACGTGGGTAAAACGCTTCCTCTTCGCGCTCATGCGGCAATGACGTCATTTGTCGGAAAGTCTTGCTCGGTTGTATGTTTGTTTCGTTGATGCTTCAAAATGGAGCGTATTTTCTACCTAGCTTCCCCGTCAAGAAAAAAACATATTAATGTTACATACAAAAATATATTTAAGGTAAGAATATAATTTGGTTTTGAATAAAATCAATATTGAAATGATAATATTGATTTTTGATGGTCATTTTAAAAAAGATCAATCTTCGTTCTTTTCCGCCAATCGTAGAAATCATGTGACTTTAATAATTTTGAACAAGATGGCGGAAGAAGGTGTATTCGATGTTCGGCTGGTAAACATAATCCTTGTAGGATTTGCATTTATGTTTTTGTTTACAGCGTTTCAAACAGCAGGGATGTCAGAGGTAAATATGTTTTGGGTGCATCAGTAAACATGGTTTTAACAGACGAATAAATGCAAAGTAAAAATCATTTAATGTTATTGTTTTCTTGAGATTGTCATTATGTCAACTCGTCCCGTCTGCAACAACAACGTGTACATATACAGATATAGTCAACTTCGGTAGGGGCGAGTCGCTTCATTTTTAATATGCTTCCAACTTATCTTAAGTTAACATACATGTTAACCGTTTGAAATTTAATATAATCCCATGGAGGAGAATCCTTACAAACATTAATTAAAAACGTAAAGTTTAAAAAAAAAATGTGTTAATGTTAAAGTTTCCATCTTTTAAGATACAGGCACTTAATATAATTATATAGGCTGAGCTGCCTGGCTTATTTTCCTTGTAGATGCATGTATGAAGCAAATCAACAATGGATGATAATTGATCGATGCATGGCAAAGTAATAAAGCATGCCTGAAGAACAATACAGAACAATTTAATGGCATTGTGTATATATCTTGATGCATATTTTTGCAGACTGCTGTTTTGAAGAGTGCCCGAGAAGATTCAAATGGAAGTTTCACTGGAGATGGTTCTATAAGGTATAAATTTCGAAATCATATGGCACATTCTACCTATATTTTCTGATTACAAATTTTGAAAAAGAATACTTTTTCCATATCAACTGACAAAATATGCTACATCCTGCCACTTAATTTGCTGGTGGTGTGATATATATAAATCAAGTTTTTTTTACCATTTATCAATCACTTCTAGTTAAAATTTGCTTATGGTAGATCCATTGTCAACAGTGAAGTACACTAACAATTTTTTCAAAAGTTCAAATTGAAACGTCATTATGTGTCACTTGAGAACTTTTTTATTTATCCATGGAAAAGAACAAAATATTTTTCAAATTTTTTTCATATCAAAAAGTTCAAAAAGTTAAGTTGCCTTAACCTGAAAACAGTTAAAGACTGGCATTGTACAACAAAGAAAAATAATGGTCAATTTTTGTGCTGACATTTATAAGTTTTTCAAAAGACAGGTTTTTATATGAATTTTAAGGTCACCTGAGACAAAGTCTCAAGTGAACTTTTGCAATTGCCTTTTTGTCCAGCGTCGCCCGTCGTGCGTCCGTAAACAATTTACATTTTCGACTTCTTCTCCAAAACCCCTGAACCAATTTCAATTTTGTAGAAACCTTCCATGGCCAAAGTCAATCAAAATTGTTAGACCAGATATGGTAGAATCAAATACTCTTCATAGATGGAAGGGTCTTAAGGTGCTTTACCAAAATTGTGAATTTCATGACCCTGGGGTTTCACGTTTCCCCCTGGGGAAGGGGTAAACTTTACTATAGTTTATATAAGGAAATCACATTTTGGACCAACATTTGTTTAATTTCCATCGGAATTAATTTAAACTTGGTTAGCAATATCAGTATTGAATAGTAGTTTGATGTTATGCACATATCAGCCCTGACTGACCCCCAGGGGCTGATCAGGGTGGGGCCTGAAAGGGTTGAATTGACTGAAATTTCAAAAATCTTCTTCTCAAGACCCAGATATGGTAGAATCAAATACTCTTCATAGATGGAAGGGTCTTAAGGTGCCTTACCAAAATTGTGAATTTCATGACCCTGGGTTCTGACGTTTCCCCTGGGCAGGGTGTGAACTTCACTATAGTTTATATAAGGAAATCCCATTTTGGACCAGTATTTGTTAAATTTTCATTGGAATTAATTCAAACTTGGCTAGCAGTATCAGTATTAGATAGCAGTTTGATGGTATGCACATATCAGCCCTGACTGACCCCCAGGGGCTGATGGGTGGGGCCAGAAAGGGTTGAATTGACTGAAATTTCTAAAATCTTCTTCTCAAGATCCAGATATGGTAGAATCAAATACTCTTCACAGATGGAACGGTCTTAAGGTGCTTAACCATAATTAAGCTGACTCTTCTCAAGACTATTTGTACATAGTACATATACTACCCAGATATACTACCCAGATCTTTCACACTACTTTTGCATTACATGTATTTCAAGTTACCTTTGTTACAAAATGATTTCTTTTTCATTTGGCAACATCGATAATATCAGTTTTTACATAACTAAGGTGGCCGTTAAGCCCCATGGGCCTCTTGTTTTAGCTATTTTTGCTTTGATATAGTCTTAAGAATACATTATGAAGTTGTTATATGTACCAAGTATGATGTTTGAAGTTATTTGGCTAATGGTGTAATTAAAGACAAGAAATAAATATTTAATGTGTTCATAATTTTGAATGTTATTTCAGGATTTGATGTACGGATTTAAACATGTTGTGTTGTATTTTACAGTCTGGGTATCATCTATGCAGTGTTTGCGGCTGCTAACTGGATAGCTCCCCCTATTGTTAGTGCTATAGGACCAAAGTACACCATGTTTATTGGTGCCATTCTTTATTTGTAAGTACAGTACAATTGTAACAGACTGTAGTAGACTTAAGCTGTGAGACATCAATTTTTACAACTGATAATTATAAGGCATTATGTGAACTCAGAATTCAGTCTTATTCATAAGATAAGCAGAAAAGACATTTAGTCTTAATTCATGTGGTAAAACAGTAAATAATGTTTTCTAGTGTACCTTTTTTTAAATGATGAAATTTCTATCTGTAATGATGTATCAGAGTACACAAGCTAGAAAGTAAGAAGTCTCTTTCATTGTCGTGTTTAATTACAATTGAATATAGCTCTGGTGTTTTGAAATGCATGTGCCCTATTTTGTCTATGAGACAGATTGTTCATCCTGTCCTTCCTGAAGCCAATGACTTGGGCGTTGTATGCAGGATCGGTATTGGTGGGACTTGGAGCAGCAAGTGAGTATTTCAGTGTGCGTTAATTAGGCTATTGGTACAGGTAGACTTTAAGGATGAACGTGTCCTTACTATGGTTTGAGTCTCCTTTTCCAAAGAGTTCTACAGCTGTAAAATCTTTGCTATGGAATGCTGTTGTTAATAGGTGACACTGATCTTATTTAGAGTGATTATGGTTCAGGTAACAGTTTTCTTTTATGGGAGATAACTAGCACAAAATCACAGGTGTAATTTGTAAGGTTACTGGTAACATGATTGTATCGTTAACTCCTGCACAAATCACAGGTATAATGTGATGTGTTAAGTAAATTACATCGTTAACTCCTGCACAAATCACAGGTATAATGTGATGTGTTATGAAAGTTACATCCTTAACTCCTGCACAAATCACAGGTTTCATATGAAAGTGAGCATATGCAAATGTAATCGTATATGTAACTCCTACACAAATCACAGGTATAATGTGATGTGTTAGGTAAATTACATCCTTAACTCCCAGCACAAATCATAGGTATAATGTGATGTGTTAAGTAAATTACATCGTTAACTCCTGCACAAATCACAGGTATAATGTGATGTGTTAAGTAAATTACATCGTTAACTCCTGCACAAATCACAGGTATAATGTGATGTGTTATGAAAGTTACATCCTTAACTCCTGCACAAATCACAGGAATAATGTGATGTGTTAAGTAAATTACATCCTTAACTCTGCACAAATCACAGGTATAATGTGATGTGTTAAGTAAATTACGTCCTTAACTCCTGCACAAATCACAGGTTTCATAAGAAAGTGAGCATATGCAAATGTAATCGTATATGTAACTCCTATACAAATCACAGGTATAATGTGATGTGTTAGGTAAATTACATCCTTAACTCCCAGCACAAATCATAGGTATCATATGCAAGTTAGCATAGCTAGGAAAACCCATGTTACAAATCACAGGTTTATGTGTAATGTGTCATATTACCTTAACTCTAACACAAAACAAAAGTCACAGGTATTGATGTGTAAGGTACCGTAGCAAATATCCTTAACTCTAACAAAAATCACAAGTATAATGTGTAAGCTAATATATAATCATAACTTTAACACCAGTCACATATAAATAATAGACTAGCATATACCCTTAAGGTAAATACCGGTAGTATTGTTATTTTAAAATTTATTAGTGTCACTTTTGTAAAATGATTAAGCCATTTTCTATATAAAGCACATTTTGCAATGCATTTTACGGAATTATAGTTATTCGAAATTTGAGTGTTTGGAACAAAAATAGAAAGATGAAAAGTGAAGTATTTCCAAGCAAGAAAAAACCCATTTGATAATACTCAATAAGGCAATTAATATTCAATAATGCTGTATATATAAGAATATACTTCCGAATCCAAAAAATAAATAGCTCTAAAGAGGAAACATTTTTCATCATTACCAGTATTACTTGTGAATTGATACCTTTCATCATGATCAGTAACAAACTCAATAAATGAAACTTTAATTCAAAATATATATAATTAAGTATATGTATTTTGTATCATTATTGAAAGTAAATTTTTTCTTAATTATTTAACCATGAATGCAAATACTTATGTTAATATGTTATAATATGAACAAAATATGGCATTCACATACTATTCTCATTACACAATTGGCAATTATTTTAAAGCAGACTCTCTAAATAGCTACAAACCAGCCAAATACTATGGTGTCAGTGGTGGTCAGTTCAGGAAGAGTCCACTGTAATTCAGACATAATGAGAATATTTACCTAAATTCATATTTAAACAGGTGTTTTTTGTATGTTTGCTGTTTTCCTTATGCAAATTAAAATCTGTACAAATATTTTGAAACATCGCGGTGAAAACAATAACAGTATGTGCTCACCAAAATTAAGCAATTCATAGGCATAACTTAAGTTCCAGTTGACCATGATGCATGTTTTCCTGCTATATAAATATGATCCTCATTATAAAAATATTAGAATGTAATGTATCTAAATTCATCATGGAGTTTTATCTTAAACTAAAAATCTTTTACTTAATGGCTTATTTTGGGTTTTCAGAAATTATTTCTTCTTTATTTTGTGTTTCAGTTTTATGGACGGCCCAAGGAAATTTCCTCACAATTAATTCAGATTCAGATACAGTTTCCAGAAATAGTGGAATCTTCTGGGCCCTACTTCAATGCAGGTTAGTAAGAGTAAACAACGGGAAAATTCAGTTCATTGAGTGAAAGAAACCACTAATTGTTTATGGTAATATTATCAAGATGTGGCATTTGATGGTGGATATTTACTAGAATACCATATGATATTTTTTCTACAGAATTTTAGAAATATAATCTACCTAAATAGTTTATCATTATATTATTATATTGAAGATAATGAATGACAGCAACTGTTAAAATTGTGGTCATATAACTGCTAGCTGTAGTGTTGATTCTGCCTGAGGTTATGCAGATAGATACACTTACATGGTTAGTATGTACAGCTAAAGGTGATACATCTATACTGCTAGCTGTAATGTTGATTCTGCCTGAGGTTATAGATACACTTACATGGTTAGTCTGTACAGCTAAAGGTGATACATCTATACTGCTAGCTTTAGTGTTGATTCTGCCTGAGGTTATGCAGATATATACACTTACATGGTTAGTCTGTACAGCTAAAGGTGATACATCTATACTGCTAGCTTTAGTGTCGATTCTGCCTGAGGTTATAGATACACTTACATGGTTAGTATGTACAGCTAAAGGTGATACATCTATACTGCTAGCTTTAGTGTTGATTCTGCCTGAGGTTATGCAGATATATACACTTACATGGTTAGTCTGTACAGCTAAAGGTGACACATCTATACTGCTAGCTTTAGTGTTGATTCTGCCTGAGGTTATGCAGATATAT
Source organism: Mizuhopecten yessoensis (assembly GCF_002113885.1). Taxonomy (NCBI): domain Eukaryota; kingdom Metazoa; phylum Mollusca; class Bivalvia; order Pectinida; family Pectinidae; genus Mizuhopecten; species Mizuhopecten yessoensis. Next base: position 757,580 of record NW_018480063.1, on the reverse strand, counting down.
ACACGTACATGGTTAGTCTGTACAGCTAAAGGTGATACATCTATACTGCTAGCTGTAATGTTGATTCTGCCTTAGGTTATAGATACACTTACATGGTTAGTCTGGACAGCTAAAGGTGATACATCTATACTGCTAGCTGTAATGTTGATTCTGCCTGAGGTTATAGATACACTTACATGGTTAGTCTGGACAGCTAAAGGTGATACATCTATACTGCTAGCTGTAATGTTGATTCTGCCTGAGGTTATAGATGCACTTACATGGTTAGTCTGTACAGCTAAAGGTGACACATCTATACTGCTAGCTTTAGTGTTGATTCTGCCTGAGGTTATAGATACACTTACATGGTAAGTATGTACAGCTAAAGGTGATACATCTATACTGCTAGCTTTAGTGTCGATTCTGCCTGAGGTTATAGATACACTTACATGGTTAGTGTGTACAGCTAAAGGTGATACATCTATACTGCTAGCTGTAATGTTGATTCTGCCTGAGGTTATAGATGCACTTACATGGTTAGTCTGTACAGCTAAAGGTGATACATCTATACTGCTAGCTTTAGTGTTGATTCTGCCTGAGGTTATGCAGATATATACACGTACATGGTTAGTCTGTACAGCTAAAGGTGATACATCTATACTGCTAGCTTTAGTGTTGATTCTGCCTGAGGTTATGCAGATATATACACTTACATGGTTAGTCTGTACAGCTAAAGGGGATACATCTATACTGCTAGCTGTAATGTTGATTCTGCCTGAGGTTATAGATGCACTTACATGGTTAGTCTGTACAGCTAAAGGGGATACATCTATACTGCTAGCTGTAATGTTGATTGTGCCTGAGGTTATAGATACACTTACATGGTAAGCATGTACAGCTAAAGGTGATACATCTATACTGCTAGCTTTAGTGTTGATTCTGCCTGAGGTTATGCAGATATATACACGTACATGGTTAGTCTGTACAGCTAAAGGTGATACATCTAAACTGCATGTTCTATATATATATATATATGTGTGTGATTAGCGATAAATAGTTTTAAATGTCCATGTGACGGTAAAAATATAAATAAAACAAAACACGAAGACTTGTATAATCGGCTAACGCTTTCGCCCATCTTGGGCTCTTCAGGCGATTTAAATTTGAAGAATAAAGATGCTCATAATTCAGAAGATTTCAGTCCTGAGTTAAGATTGAATTTTAATTAACTGTTAATAGCTTTGGCTCCATCCCTCGACCAAAAGTATAGCTTACTGGTTCCAACAACCCCCTGTCTGTAAATGTGATCGACGAAAATCATGTGGTAGAGATATATTGTGATTGTATACTTTATTTACAGCTTGCTCATAGGAAACATTTACAGCTACTTTGTGCTGAAAGGAAGGGAAAACATTGATGATCACGAGAGATTTCAACTATTTGCTGGCCTAAGTGGTGCTGCCGTAGTTGGTGTACTGTTGTTTCTTACTCTACGCAACAGGCGTAACACGGACACAGAAAACCTCATCAATCTGAACTCCAGGTATGTAATATAACACCAACAGTGTACTGTGGCAGGTTTTCATTGTTCATAGTATTAAGGTCGCCTTCTAGCATCGAGCTAGAGGGAGTTTCCCTTTAGCTCAGTGGTAGAGTGTCCAACTAGGAACCTGGAGATCGAGCGTTCAATCCCCGGGGGAAGCACACTATTCTCTATCCTGTTACAAATGGTGTCCGTGGCCCTTCCTGTGGTGACAGGGAGTTAGAATCTGGGTTGTGGTGTTCAAGGGCGAACACATTTAAAAAAGGGGGGGGGGTAGTAGTGTGGCAGGTTTTAATTACACTAATATGGCCTGTAAAGGCTATATCTGTCTAATAATGATATGTAAAGGTATGTAATAAGAAAATTATTAATAACTGGCTAATATATTATTATTTGTGATGAGACAGATTATAATTAGATACATAGTGCATAATTTTGGCTCAAGCATCTCATAATTCCACACTAAAAATGTCATTAAATTCCACTGATTGTCTATTAAGGAAAAGCAATAAATGATATGATATCAGTATTTTAAAATAAATCTATTGCTAATATTGTTAAAGGTTACACTTATCATATCTAGAATTATTATGGTCCATGTAACAAAGGTTTCTAGGGGAGATTACAAGCACTTATACAGTATAACACATCACTAGATACAGTGTTGGAATGAAAAGTGTCAAACCCTAGGATTTAGATTTTCGTCAGGACAAGGTTACACTGACTTGAGACTACAACAACCTCACTTTGATTGGTTGGGACTTCTCCATTTCATGCTGTAACTATAGCCCAATATTTCTTAGGTCCTGACACTAGACTTAGACATTTTGATACATGGTGCTGGAAAGTTTTGAGGTGCTGACAACAAAAATCTACTCTGAAACAATGGGGTATTTATTGATGCAAAACCATCCTTATTATCACTGACAGCTGCTGTATTCCGTCAGTAGAGTCCTCGGTTTTCGATCGTTCAAAATTTCCCACTTGTGTGTTGCCATATCATAGGTTTCCAAGTTATTTTATGACATCACAACATCTACTTATCCCAACCTAGGTTAAGAAATAAATGAAATTTGGGATCAGTCTGTCACACCTGAGATATTTGGGATCAGTCTGTCACACCTGAGAAATTTGGGATCAGTCTGTCACACTGAGATATGATGCCACTGTTGTAGTATAAATGTATCAGCACAAAGTAAAAATTTGTGAGAAACATTTTTAATATAAATTTGATATTTGTTTCAGTGGTACACAATCGGAGGGTCCACTGTCTGCAGTCAGTAAGTGTTGTTCATTCAGGAAATTAATAGCAGATTTGCAATGAGGAGAAAATTAATCTTGCTCATACACATTATAATGACAAACAATAGTGTACATTTTTGATGTAAAAGTACACAACCACATTTTTTGTAAATGTATTACAACATTTTTTAAGAACTCAAGCTTAAGTCCTTCCTTATGCAGTTGCAGTTTGTAAATTCATGGGAGATATGTAATGTAATTGTGAAAAAGTGATAATTGAAGTATGTCTGCAGTAATAATGGGATTTCTTATTCATTTATTTTCAGAGAGGTCTTTTCACCTTATGAAATCACGGGAGATGCGTTTATTGAGTGTTGTCATAGCCTACACAGGTAATGTGCATAATACTGTAAGACTTGTCAAATAAATGCACAATTTCATCAATACAATTATCTGTCAAATAGTGTTAGGTAATACTACCAGTATATGTCTTGCATCATTAACATATAAATGACCTTAGCTTTTGAGAACAAGTGCACACCCTCAGCACACAATCTATATTATAGTTTAGCGGTAGTATAGGCAGTGCTCAGTTATACTATCACACAGGTGTAGAACTGACTTACTTCAGTGGTGTATATACTATCACACAGGTGTAGAACTGACTTACCTCAGTAGTGTATATACTATCACACAGATGTAGAACTGACTTACTTCAGTGATGTATATACTATCACACAGGTGTAGAACTGACTTACCTCAGTGGTGTATATACTATCACACAGGTGTAGAACTGACTTACCTCAGTGGTGTATATACTATCACACAGGTGTAGAACTGACTTACCTCAGTGGTGTATATACTATCACACAGGTGTAGAACTGACTTACCTCAGTGGTGTATATACTATCACACAGGTGTAGAACTGACTTACCTCAGTGGTGTATATACTATCACACAGGTGTAGAACTGACTTACCTCAGTGGTGTATATACTATCACACAGGTGTAGAACTGACTTACCTCAGTGGTGTATATACTATCACACAGGTGTAGAACTGACTTACCTCAGTGGTGTATATACTATCACACAGGTGTAGAACTGACTTACCTCAGTGGTGTATATACTATCACACAGGTGTAGAACTGACTTACCTCAGTGGTGTATATACTATCACACAGGTGTAGAACTGACTTACCTCAGTGGTGTATATACTATCACACAGGTGTAGAACTGACTTACCTCAGTGGTGTATATACTATCACACAGGTGTAGAACTGACTTACCTCAGTGGTGTATATACTATCACACAGGTGTAGAACTGACTTACCTCAGTGGTGTATATACTATCACACAGGTGTAGAACTGACTTACCTCAGTGGTGTATATACTATCACACAGGTGTAGAACTGACTTACCTCAGTGGTGTATATACTATCACACAGGTGTAGAACTGACTTACCTCAGTGGTGTATATACTATCACACAGGTGTAGAACTGACTTACCTCAGTGGTGTATATACTATCACACAGGTGTAGAACTGACTTACCTCAGTGGTGTATATACTATCACACAGGTGTAGAACTGACTTACCTCAGTGGTGTATATACTATCACACAGGTGTAGAACTGACTTACCTCAGTGGTGTATATACTATCACACAGGTGTAGAACTGACTTACCTCAGTGGTGTATATACTATCACACAGGTGTAGAACTGACTTACCTCAGTGGTGTATATACTATCACACAGGTGTAGAACTGACTTACCTCAGTGGTGTATATACTATCACACAGGTGTAGAACTGACTTACCTCAGTGGTGTATATACTATCACACAGGTGTAGAACTGACTTACCTCAGTGGTGTATATACTATCACACAGGTGTAGAACTGACTTACCTCAGTGGTGTATATACTATCACACAGGTGTAGAACTGACTTACCTCAGTGGTGTATATACTATCACACAGGTGTAGAACTGACTTACCTCAGTGGTGTATATACTATCACACAGGTGTAGAACTGACTTACCTCAGTGGTGTATATACTATCACACAGGTGTAGAACTGACTTACCTCAGTGGTGTATATACTATCACACAGGTGTAGAACTGACTTACCTCAGTGGTGTATATACTATCACACAGGTGTAGAACTGACTTACCTCAGTGGTGTATATACTATCACACAGGTGTAGAACTGACTTACCTCAGTGGTGTATATACTATCACACAGGTGTAGAACTGACTTACCTCAGTGGTGTATATACTATCACACAGGTGTAGAACTGACTTACCTCAGTGGTGTATATACTATCACACAGGTGTAGAACTGACTTACCTCAGTGGTGTATATACTATCACACAGGTGTAGAACTGACTTACCTCAGTGGTGTATATACTATCACACAGGTGTAGAACTGACTTACCTCAGTGGTGTATATACTATCACACAGGTGTAGAACTGACTTACCTCAGTGGTGTATATACTATCACACAGGTGTAGAACTGACTTACCTCAGTGGTGTATATACTATCACACAGGTGTAGAACTGACTTACCTCAGTGGTGTATATACTATCACACAGGTGTAGAACTGACTTACCTCAGTGGTGTATATACTATCACACAGGTGTAGAACTGACTTACCTCAGTGGTGTATATACTATCACACAGGTGTAGAACTGACTTACCTCAGTGGTGTATATACTATCACACAGGTGTAGAACTGACTTACCTCAGTGGTGTATATACTATCACACAGGTGTAGAACTGACTTACCTCAGTGGTGTATATACTATCACACAGGTGTAGAACTGACTTACCTCAGTGGTGTATATACTATCACACAGGTGTAGAACTGACTTACCTCAGTGGTGTATATACTATCACACAGGTGTAGAACTGACTTACCTCAGTGGTGTATATACTATCACACAGGTGTAGAACTGACTTACCTCAGTGGTGTATATACTATCACACAGGTGTAGAACTGACTTACCTCAGTGGTGTATATACTATCACACAGGTGTAGAACTGACTTACCTCAGTGGTGTATATACTATCACACAGGTGTAGAACTGACTTACCTCAGTGGTGTATATACTATCACACAGGTGTAGAACTGACTTACCTCAGTGGTGTATATACTATCACACAGGTGTAGAACTGACTTACCTCAGTGGTGTATATACTATCACACAGGTGTAGAACTGACTTACCTCAGTGGTGTATATACTATCACACAGGTGTAGAACTGACTTACCTCAGTGGTGTATATACTATCACACAGGTGTAGAACTGACTTACCTCAGTGGTGTATATACTATCACACAGGTGTAGAACTGACTTACCTCAGTGGTGTATATACTATCACACAGGTGTAGAACTGACTTACCTCAGTGGTGTATATACTATCACACAGGTGTAGAACTGACTTACCTCAGTGGTGTATATACTATCACACAGGTGTAGAACTGACTTACCTCAGTGGTGTATATACTATCACACAGGTGTAGAACTGACTTACCTCAGTGGTGTATATACTATCACACAGGTGTAGAACTGACTTACCTCAGTGGTGTATATACTATCACACAGGTGTAGAACTGACTTACCTCAGTGGTGTATATACTATCACACAGGTGTAGAACTGACTTACCTCAGTGGTGTATATACTATCACACAGGTGTAGAACTGACTTACCTCAGTGGTGTATATACTATCACACAGGTGTAGAACTGACTTACCTCAGTGGTGTATATACTATCACACAGGTGTAGAACTGACTTACCTCAGTGGTGTATATACTATCACACAGGTGTAGAACTGACTTACCTCAGTGGTGTATATACTATCACACAGGTGTAGAACTGACTTACCTCAGTGGTGTATATACTATCACACAGGTGTAGAACTGACTTACCTCAGTGGTGTATATACTATCACACAGGTGTAGAACTGACTTACCTCAGTGGTGTATATACTATCACACAGGTGTAGAACTGACTTACCTCAGTGGTGTATATACTATCACACAGGTGTAGAACTGACTTACCTCAGTGGTGTATATACTATCACACAGGTGTAGAACTGACTTACCTCAGTGGTGTATATACTATCACACAGGTGTAGAACTGACTTACCTCAGTGGTGTATATACTATCACACAGGTGTAGAACTGACTTACCTCAGTGGTGTATATACTATCACACAGGTGTAGAACTGACTTACCTCAGTGGTGTATATACTATCACACAGGTGTAGAACTGACTTACCTCAGTGGTGTATATACTATCACACAGGTGTAGAACTGACTTACCTCAGTGGTGTATATACTATCACACAGGTGTAGAACTGACTTACCTCAGTGGTGTATATACTATCACACAGGTGTAGAACTGACTTACCTCAGTGGTGTATATACTATCACACAGGTGTAGAACTGACTTACCTCAGTGGTGTATATACTATCACACAGGTGTAGAACTGACTTACCTCAGTGGTGTATATACTATCACACAGGTGTAGAACTGACTTACCTCAGTGGTGTATATACTATCACACAGGTGTAGAACTGACTTACCTCAGTGGTGTATATACTATCACACAGGTGTAGAACTGACTTACCTCAGTGGTGTATATACTATCACACAGGTGTAGAACTGACTTACCTCAGTGGTGTATATACTATCACACAGGTGTAGAACTGACTTACCTCAGTGGTGTATATACTATCACACAGGTGTAGAACTGACTTACCTCAGTGGTGTATATACTATCACACAGGTGTAGAACTGACTTACCTCAGTGGTGTATATACTATCACACAGGTGTAGAACTGACTTACCTCAGTGGTGTATATACTATCACACAGGTGTAGAACTGACTTACCTCAGTGGTGTATATACTATCACACAGGTGTAGAACTGACTTACCTCAGTGGTGTATATACTATCACACAGGTGTAGAACTGACTTACCTCAGTGGTGTATATACTATCACACAGGTGTAGAACTGACTTACCTCAGTGGTGTATATACTATCACACAGGTGTAGAACTGACTTACCTCAGTGGTGTATATACTATCACACAGGTGTAGAACTGACTTACCTCAGTGGTGTATATACTATCACACAGGTGTAGAACTGACTTACCTCAGTGGTGTATATACTATCACACAGGTGTAGAACTGACTTACCTCAGTGGTGTATATACTATCACACAGGTGTAGAACTGACTTACCTCAGTGGTGTATATACTATCACACAGGTGTAGAACTGACTTACCTCAGTGGTGTATATACTATCACACAGGTGTAGAACTGACTTACCTCAGTGGTGTATATACTATCACACAGGTGTAGAACTGACTTACCTCAGTGGTGTATATACTATCACACAGGTGTAGAACTGACTTACCTCAGTGGTGTATATACTATCACACAGGTGTAGAACTGACTTACCTCAGTGGTGTATATACTATCACACAGGTGTAGAACTGACTTACCTCAGTGGTGTATATACTATCACACAGGTGTAGAACTGACTTACCTCAGTGGTGTATATACTATCACACAGGTGTAGAACTGACTTACCTCAGTGGTGTATATACTATCACACAGGTGTAGAACTGACTTACCTCAGTGGTGTATATACTATCACACAGGTGTAGAACTGACTTACTTCAGTGGTGTATATACTATCACACAGGTGTAGAACTGACTTACGTCAGTGGTGTATATGTTATCACACAGATGAAGAACTGACTTACCTCAGTGGTGTATATGTGATATTATCACACAGATTTAGAACTGACCCTCTGCAGTGGTGTATATGTTATATTATCACACAGGTGTAGAACTGACCTTCTTCAGTGGTGTATACGGTTTCTGCATTTCCAACAATAAACATTTCGGTGAGGAATCCAAGGGACTCATTGGTATATCTGGCATCTTTATTGGTGTGGGAGAAATACTGGGTAAGTTTTGAAAATAGGTGATGATGCTGAAAAAAATTGTTGTTTCCATTAATACAGTTTATCATAAAAAAATGAACAGGCAAACATTATTTCATTGAAAAAAATGTATGAAAACTGATATGGTAATTTATTTCAGGAATTGTTGAAATTGTGAAGATATCATCACTAATAGGAAACTTGAATAATTTTGATATAAATTGTATTATTGTAGTGATGAAATAAATTTCTAAAATACCAGGCAAAAATATTTCTTTGAAGGATATGTATCAAAACTATTACGGTAATTGATCCCAGGTTTTGATGAAATCATGAATATATGATCATAAATTGAAAAATTGAGTAATTTTAATGTAACTAGTATTATTGTAGCTTTGAAATAAAGTTCTCGGCTTGTGTGTTACCATGACTTGATAGGTGGTGCCATGTTCGGACTGTTTGGGAAGAGGACCAATAAGTATGGGCGGGACCCCATAGTTATATTAGGATACATCGTACACATGATAGGGTTTTACCTCATCTTCCTCAACTTACCAAGTGATTCAACGTTAAATAACGCCACCTCATCGGAATCTGCGGCCACTTATCTGAATCCATCAAAGTAAGTAGACCCTTTCTTAGTATGGTCCTGTAGCGACATATTTCCTGTTTTTTATGACTCCACCACATGGACGATGTCACAGTCACTGGTCCTATATTAAGTTAACTAACTTTTGCTGATCTATGTCGGAACCATTCCTTTTGAATGAATCAAAACACGAGATTTACATTGTATTTTGGAGAAAACCTTTGTTCTCATAAATCCCTTAACAGTGTGCTCTGCTTTCTTGAAATCCTTGTCTTCATCAGAATCACAATGTGTGTTGTGATGTACTTTGGTACTGTACAGTGTAGTTAAGCAGAGGAAGTAAAAGGACACATAAATTAATTTTCACATGACTAATATCCTATTTGCATGTAAATATCTGTACTGTGTACAGTTACTCCCATCTCTACTACATACAAATACAGAGAATAGGGATTGTGCTGAAGGGTTTTATACGTTATTTTACATCCCAGTTTAAAATTGATAAGCTAGATATTCGGCTTAAAAAATCTGAATATTCACGTAAATGAACATTAATTGATACTTTTCAATTGTTTTTCAGTAAATATGTTGCCATTCTGTGTTCATTCCTACTTGGATTTGGTGACAGCAGTTTTAATACCCAGGTAAGGCTTTCAGATTTAATATGTTAAAAGGAGTTGTATAAAAGGAAAGCGTTGACACTTTGCCTTTAGACACAAGGTTTTGAACATTATAGAAATGTCTCGATTTGATCTTTCATTCGTTTTGGGCTTGTAGTAAATGTGATGAATAATGCAATTCCAAAATCACAGATACATTGCATGTAAAGAAGTAGTTAAATTATTATTACATGTAGGAAATTTCTTTTTAATTATCCCCTTGTTCATGCATGCAGTTGCAATCAAACTACAGGTGCTATGATGACGCTGTTATGTTACAAATACTGTAGTGGGTAATAAGTCCCTTGCTTACATCCATGTCTCATACAGATAAGAAAGATATCCCAGTTAATGTAGGAGGCACGGTAGTCTAGTGGTAGGACGCCAGGCTCGTGACTGAAGGGTTGCATGTTCGAGTCACGGCACGGCAATGTGTTGCATCGTTGAGCAAGATACTTTACTCTCCTTGTTCCAGTCTACTCAGCTATAAATGAGTATGTGGTTGGGCAGTGTTAGAATTGTTGAATACTAGCTGTTAGCGCCGAAATGGCAGCTCCAGCTGTATGCTCCCCAGGGAGTTGAGAAAGGTATTGGCTGGTTGCAAAGGCCCTATAACCACAGATAATAATTTGTGAATCGCTTTGAGACGACCTAAGAACTAGGTTGTAATAAAGCGGTGTATAAGAACCTCGAATTATTATTATTATTATTATTACTAGAGCTTTTGATGTCTTGTTTTCAGATTTATTCCATCCTGGGGTTCATGTTTCCAGAGGACAGTTCTCCAGCATTTGCTCTCTTCAAGTTTGTCCAGGTATGTTAATCAGCCTAGAATACTACATTACTAAGGCTACTGTATACAGTGGTATTATTGGCAATTGTTTGTCCAGGTATGTTAAGCAGCCTAAAATACTACATTACTAAGGCTGACATGTATACAGTGGTATTAATGGCAATTGTTTGTTCAGGTATGTTAATCAGCCTAGAATGCTACATTACTAAGGCTACTGTATACAGTGGTATTATTGGCAATTGTTTGTCCAGGTATGTTAAGCAGCCTAAAATACTACATTACTAAGGCTGATATGTATACAGTGGTATTAATGGCAATTGTTTGTCCAGGTATGTTAATCAGTCTAGAATACTACATTACTAAGGCTACTGTATACAGTGGTATTAATGGCAATTGTTTGTTCAGGTATGTTAATCAGCCTAGAATGCTACATTACTAAGGCTACTGTATACAGTGATATTAATGGCAATTGTTTGTCGAGGTATGTTAATCAGCCTAGAATACTATATTACTAAGGCTACTGTATACAGTGGTATTATTGGCAATTGTTTGTCCAGGTATGTTAATCAGCCTAGAATACTACATTTCTAAGGCTACTGTATACAGTGATATTAATGGCAATTGTTTGTCCAGGTATGTTAATCAGCCTAGAATACTACATTACTAAGGCTACTGTATACAGTGGAATTAATGGCAATTGTTTGTCCAGGTATGTTAATCAGCCTACAATACTACATTACTAAGGCTACTGTATACAGTGGAATTAATGGCAATTGTTTGTCCAGGTATGTTACCCATAATCAGCCTAGATTACTACATTACTAAGGCTACTGTATACAGTGGAATTAATGGCAATTGTTTGTCCAGGTATGTTATCCATAATCAGCCTAGATTACTACATTACTAAGGCTACTGTATACAGTGGTATTACTGGCAATTGTTTGTCCAGGTATGTTACCCATAATCAGCCTAGATTACTACATTACTAAGGCTACTGTATACAGTGGTATTAATGGCAATTGTTTGTCAATTAACAACACCAACAAGAGCAAAAAAAGCAATCAACTTACAAAAGAAACTGCGATATTTGAAGACCATCTTTTATCTCCTGTCCAAAGCTCTCCTAGTTCGGACTTAATATATATCAGGTATATAGCTAAAAGGTTAATATTTTCGATAATTTTGCTGGTGTTAAGAATTCGCGGATATTAGTCAAAGCCTGAATAAAGCGAAATTAAAACCTGCGCGAAATATAACAGTTGTATTATATATAACAGTGTAGTAGTCACACCTGTTTTAATATTTTTGTTACAGGCGTTAGCAGCAGCAGTGTCGTTCTACTACAGTACTTACCTGTTGTTACACTGGCAGCTGCTCATCCTAGTTGTCCTAGGGACACTGGGCACATGGTGTTTCTGTCTCATAGAGTGGAGTGCCAGTAAGGCATTCCGGGCCGGCTACCAGTCCATCGGATGACAACGAAAGGTTTGTTATAGTACTCATTAGATTGACTGGGATCAACAGTGGGTAAAATCTGCTGTAGTCAGTCTTATCCTTCTGATTTACTGGGTTTGTTAGATAGCTAGGCAACATGGCAAGTGGATTTCTTCAGAAACAAAGCTGAGTATAAAACTAGAGCAAATTTTAACTCTCAGGAATAATATGGTAAATGCATTTTAAATATGAAGTATATCGAAAATGAAGATTTTCACATCTCCATCCCTCTAGTTAGGTACTAAAGTTTGGGAATACAGTGTACATAATGCATACTATACTTGTAAAATTAGTATGAATTTTTATGAATTATTCAGCTATGATGCCAGCTTCTAATCAAGGAAGGATATATATTATAATTCAGCATTAAATTATTTTGATCTATGTTTTTCAGGTCAACAGCCAGGATGCTACCTGTGCTGCTGACACAGAATTTACAGATGAAGAGGATGATGTTACAATGCGGACATGACAAAAGAGCCAGAGCTAAACCCGGGTAGACCTTGATGACAAACGAAGCCGAGTCAGGTCAAAAGAGGAGGAGAATAAAGAAAGACTGTGATCGTAGTGTAGAAAAAAATCAGATGTTACATGTATTACTGTATATATTATGTAAGCCTTATACCTACCATAGTTGAGCTGATTCTATACTGAAGAATATCAATTCAGCAAGATTCTTAGATGTATCTGTATGGTGAACAAAACAGTCCAAACATTGTAGCCCATTGATTACAAGGGAATTGCTTTTTCATCTGTGTTAAAATTTTGGTTGCCTGGTTTCACAAGGGCAGCTGGACCAATGAAGTCTTGATCGAGTTCAACACTTGTTCCCTTAATGCATATAGTTATTTTTATCATGAGGCCTTCTATATAATGTTACAATTATTTTAATTATTTCGGGCCCCCTCCCTCCAAAACTCTAGGAGGAGGGGGGCACTTTTTGTGTCCTCATAACTCATAGTTCTATATACGGTGCACACTTTACCACATCAACAATTACTCTCATAATTTAGATCGCCCGCCCCCTGTATACTATCAATTAAAGGTACCTCTTTTCCTTATCTCACACATATTCATATCTGTGATAACCTTTGGAGATTTATAAGTAAAGTGTAATATACTTGATATCGGGTGATAAAGGCACATCTGTCCCGATGGGATGTAGTACACATGACCATGACTATAGCAGAACCTTGCTAATTTTGTCTTGTGCACAGCTTATGTGTGATTCGAGTGGGAGAAAATGGAATATATATTATTTTTTTTTGTATGCCCTGCATGTATGTACATTAAGGATTAAGGATAGGTAAAGGAAATCAGAAAATGTTGTGTGTTAACAGAAGTTTGAACTGTTAGAATTTTTAAGTCATCTGTTGTAACAACAGGAAGGTTACACTATACCTTGAGTAAGAGGATGGGACATATGTTAAGTGTTAGGGGTTATTTATGTAAAAGCTTGCCAATGATATGTGCTAATATGCTGATATTTTACATGTGGGTTCATTTGGGGTTTCACATTGATGCTGTGAAACCATTTTTTCAGGTTTTTTTGTTGAGATTTCACAAAACTTCCAGGTCAATATTTTTAAAAGAGAAGTTTTGGGAAGGTTTTCTTTTCATTGTGTATAAGTGGTAACACACATATATTTCAGGTTTATTACACAGGTACAAAGATTTCATTTTGACCATAGGACTTTGTGTAAAATCCTCTGCTGTCAGCTCAGTACTATTAAAGACAAATATTTACATAACAATGCTAAAATGACCATGTTACTTATGTAACAAAGTTGAATGACATATAATTGGGTTGTGTGGTGAAAGTATTTTATCTACGTTCAATTTTATTTTATTTTCCAAGCATCCCCAGGTATATGTTCAGGCAAATGTGTAATATTGCCCCTAATGGTAGTTACATGTCTTTATATCCTTGATTTGATCATGTATTTACAAAGAATATAAAAGTATTTAAAAAGGAATATATATTCAAGACATTAGTTGGTTTCTCCAGTGACGGCCAAGGGAACAAGTATGTTTCTTTGGGCTCTGATAATGTATAAACAGGCAATCATTGGGTGGTTTTGTCAGCTTCTGTAGTTTCTTGATAATCTGTCACGGAAAGGGGGATAACTTGTATCATCTTGCCTTAGACGAGAATGTATATACAGGTACTACTGGATAAATCATTGCTTTACATTCAATGTACTTGACGTATGAAAGTGGTATTTTTTCCATGACTGGTCCTTGTTTATTATTTTCAAGTAATTAGTGTTTACGCTAAAAGCATAGCATTGATATCTGACAGAACCTACACTCTATGCTGTACGGGGCCAAAATGATGTATTTATTATGTAGTTACCCTACCTTTACCTGACAGTGTGTAAAATTGGTTTTTGTTCATGTACATAGATGTTATGATATAAGGAATTCAGCTATAGCTGTTACTGTTTGGGTATAAATGTATTAAAATGTTAATAGCATAAATGAAACATGTTACAACTTCTGAGACTTTTTAAAATGAATATTATTATAAACATTGCTGTATACTATTTGATTTTATCAGGCAAATATGTCTCTGCTAAGTATTTTTTGGGATGGATTCGGACCAAAGTAACTTTTGTTGTATAAATACTTTAACATGTCATTTGTTTAATTCAGATAAACACAGTTTGTGTTTCATTGCAGCATTGTTTTAGCAGTATCATTGTTTTTAATCATGAGGAAGGAATGGAGAATATTTTGTTGTCATTATTTTATTTATTCACTTTTTTCATTTTTTTTTAAAATTCACATATACTCCACAGTTTCTTTGTTTTTGTAAGATATTGGAATGTTTTATAATTTGATAATACTTGTTACGTTAATGTGCCGGAATGTTTGAATTATTTTCGAGAGGCTTAGAGGGTTTATATTAAAGGGTTGTGCATTAACTTTGACCAAATTTAAAACCATCCGTGATTGTGTAGACTTGGCTGTAACAAATATTATTATACTGCAACAAAACAGCCAGTATCCTGTTCAAAGGGATGGATCAGATGTGTTATTCTGTGCTATGGTAACATGATGTCATTATTCCTTTACTGTTGATTGCTTCAAGTTTAAGGGCAGCCTATGGAACATTGATATGTGATACATGTTGGTGTCTTACTGGAAATATAGAACATGTATGTATATAAAGAACAATAATTTTTATAAGTATGGAATTAAAGCAAAACAAGTGGTGTCTTTATCGGATGTCACCCATTTATTCCATGAAAGTGCCATGGCCAATCAACCATGATTTTGTGTATTGTATATATGTATTAATCTGCCAAACGATTCTGATCACTTTGACATGAGATAAAAATGTGGTATTTTGTATGAATATGTCATAGAGGGATATGTTTTGGGTTAGAATTTTTCCTTTGTGCTGGGTAATTATGGTGAAATAAGTACTGTTTTCAGTCTGTGAAGTGTCGCCTGCAGCAGCCTCTGTCTAACACTGCTCCCTGCTGTTGTGTCCTTAAGTACACAGAGACAAGCCTTTGTTTAAAGTCCATTTTCTGTTTGAGCTTGTGATCTAACCAGATATGGAATCATGGTCATTTAGTTAAGTTTAAATGCTTCATAAATCTGTATTGGTAAGTGATCTGTAATTTAGAACTGATTTTGTAATAATGCTGTCAAAAAGTAACGCAGGTGTCCTTAGGTGAGATCAGCTAGAGCGGAAACCACGGGTAGAGTAAAAGGGCAAAAGCTCACTTGATTTTGATTTTGACAGACTGTGTCATGAAAACGTGACTTTGGTATCAATGATTTTATGGCCAGTAATATTTCAATAGATAAAGAACAGATGTTCCCTTCACTCAGAGTGGTAGCTTCATTGACCCCCTCCTGTGTTTTATCACCAGATCGGGTCTTACAGGCCTTTCACTGCCTATCCATTACCAGTACATACTGTTTACATCCGTGTTCCATTGTTTCTGCCCTTAATAAGGGGTTATACTGCAGAAGCTTTAGCCCTTTCACCACTGTAGACCTAAATGGACTTATACATATCAACGCATGGTAATGTCTACTAAAGTTACATAGGGGTGAAAGGGTTAGTGATGCGTCATAAAGCTAAACCCAGCTTTTACCAGGTGTTGGACACCTAGATGTGTAGGTTTGTGTGATCATGTTTACGATTCGACACATTTTGTGACACACGTGCTGTGATGGAGATGATTTTGTGGTGCTACTTTGTTACATTAATTTTCACGCCCTTACATTAATTATATTTAGTTAATTTCTTCTTACGAGATTATTAACTGTACTACGCAGTGATGGCAAATTTAAATAGTATGCAAACAACTAATTACACAAGACTATAAACATACATCTTAAAGCGAAACAGAAATGTATGTCCTAAAACTTTCTCAATGAAGTTGTTTATTATCTGTGATAGTACCGTATTATATAACCAACATGAACGATTTCAATGTAAAGCTAGATTTATGTGTTTTCAGTTTATTTTCACCCATTCCATTTTCCACAGAAACTACATGACTTGTTAATGTTTTCAGCTATCAGTTGTCTATTAAATATACTAATTGTACACTAATCATGTTTATATATAGTGACAACATATGTGATGTCAGCTGTGCAATAGCTTTACCAAAAGAACACTATTTTTCAATACATTTCACCACGAGATTACTTGGTACTATATTCTGCCATGACCACATTAAATTGGTAAACGAACAATACCTGTATTTTGTTGTTATTTTTCATTAGTATGGTACAAATAATACCTGTGTTCATTTTTAGCTCACCTGCCCGAAGGGCAAGTGAGTTTATGCCATGGTGCGGCGTCCGTCGTCCGTCTGTCTGGCGTCAACTTTTTACTTTAAACAACTTCTTCTCAATAACCGAAAGGCCCAGGGTACTGATATTAGGTCTGTAGCATGCTGGGATGAAGGGCTACAACGTTTGTTAAAATAAATGACCTTGACCCACATTCAAGGTCACAGGGGTCAGATGTCTTAAAATCTTCAAACAACTTAAGATTACAAGTGTGAGATTAATACCAGGTGAGCGATGCAGGCCCATTGGGCCTCTTGTTTGTGTTTCAGCAATTCTTCAATTTTGGAAACTTATCATGGTACTTGTCCAGGTTCCCTGCCACAAGGCCCAATGTATGAAGGTTCAATCTTTTATGGGGATAGATGGTTTTTACATGCTTAGATTATTATAGATGTAGCCAATACATGGTCTACACAGAAAATAAAGTTTGTTTTGCAACCAGCCTAGCTAACAATGACTGATACATGTATATTACCAGATGGACCCATGTATGGTCACGAGACCACATGAGACACCAAGGTCATTTCTAGACTCCGGTGAATTAAATATCATTTCTAAGACTCTAGCCTTTAACTAAGACCTAATTTCCCATGATGATTACCCATGAAATGGGGAGGAATCTTGTTATTTGAGGTCATAGGTCAAGGTTAGTGACCATTTGTGCAAAACAATCACTAGATCCAGGTTTTCAGGACAGCATTCTTCTAGGACCTTCTAACATCACACGAAGACCACGGTTTATGAGGAATACTGAAGACGTACCAATCAATAACTTGTATATCAAATTTAGAATGGTAGACCCATAAATAACATCAGCCCTTCAAACAGGTCAAATTTTTGAGCTTCACCTTAAATCAAAGCAGTCATAACTACCTAGTAATACATAACCTGGGTAATTTTTGTGTTTGAGTGAATGCGTGGATTTAACATGGTAACTGTTCTAGTCAACTGCAACAATGCATGATTTTGTATTTTCCTACACATCACCATACAAATAACTGAAATCCAAACTGTATACAGGGTAGGGCATGGATTAACTAGATCTGGTGTATGTTTGTATGGAACACGATTGACACCATGAGAAATTCCTTGAGCATGAATTTTAACTGGGTGTGATATGTACATAAGTATTTTACAAAACAAAAGATACATGTAATACCAGAGTGTGAACAAAATTGCAATTCGAGCTCAAATCTAGGGCAGAACATAAGTATAGGTAATCTTCTAAGTATGGATTTGGATGTTGGCTTTTATGGTGTCAATGCCCAGACAAGGTTTTAAAGATGACTAGGTCTGTGTACCAGCAGGCATTTACTGGGAGTACAGTGATTGGCAGAGTAGACATATTCCAAACATTAACTTGAGAAATCAATATTAATGGATGTATTTGAACTTCCTATGTCCTTGTATGATGGCAATGCTGAGTTCGAGTTTGAAGATAAGCAGAATTTGTGTTTATTCAATTTGGGTTATGGTTAACTCCTTAAATTTCTGACATCTGTTGCATGTATGAATTTCCAATAACTTATTTGTATGGTTGTAAAATTCCAATGTTCACACCAAGTTTGGAGAAGGATGGAGTCTTAGTGTGTACATTTAATGAGGTTGTAGGCACTTACTCAATTATGTCCGTATTTTTGATGGGTTAATACTTTCTTGACATAGTTACATGTTCCTACAAACACACCATAGCTGGTACAGTCTTTGAATGAATTGGTTCGTTTTATAATGACTTCGCTGTGTAAGAAAATCAATCAATTTGATTTCTGCAGATTTTACCACAAATAGTGCAACTGATTATAAAGCAGAAATCTAGCTAAGGATACCAGGTATCAAAGACCAACATAAATTCAGTCCAGATCATTGATGTTCAAAAAATAATTAACAAATTATTAACTGTACAATAGTCATTTAATATTTAATGATTACATATACTAGTGCATTCAATACAACATTGGCACAAAGATAATGACAATCACACGATCAAGTGTCGAGTACATCCGAGACAATGCCATTGTACTGTTTTCTGACCTCACAAACATTATACCTGTGCAACAATGCATGTATGTTTACATCATTTTGTGACTGTAAAACAATGTGTAAATTTATGTACTTTTTAAGCCATGACTTGATAACATCACTAACATTTTTTTTTTTCAAGGGAGCCAATGAAATAACTAGTAAATCATAACAATACAGTCGGGGAAACCAGTCTGTTGAAAAATTCTCAAACATGAACTAAATAAAATTATCAATGGTATTAAAAAATCTGTCAACTATCCCCAAATATCAGCAAAATAATGTGTTCTTACAGCTATTGGAAATGACGATGAAATACGGGTGTGTTATGATTATAACTGAACAGAATTATCACAACATGAAGCACAATGAAGGTTAAAAATGAAATTAGATGACGGGGGGGAAAATAGGACTAGAATTATTAATGAACAGCAGTGTTATAGAAGTATAAACCGTCGCCAATACATATCCATAAATGACAACTTTCCGTTAAAATACATGTACAACAATTCTCACAATGCTGATGGTGAAAAGGCAGACTTTGAAAAAAGAAGCTGTTTCATCTTATAAACTATTAATACAATTTTCACACAAATATGTAACATGAAATACTGATTCCAAAGTGACTGCCCCTAACCTTTACGATGTTACCATCATGCTGTAAATATGTCAATGTAAGAAACATGGTAGAAGTTTGGTAAATGTAAGATACCTTTCATTCCTACATCTGGAATGTGAAATCACACATTTTGAACAAAGAAATAACCATATTTGAATAAACCTGAATTTGATCATAGATGGCCCCACATAATAGCAGTAATGTACTTACTGTCCTATTACATAAACAAGGTGTAAATGGACCTGTATAACTGGATACATCATGGCAGTGTTAACAGGAACACAGGTACCTGTATATCAGGAAGTTTCCTACTGGAGAGAAAATAAGTCAGGAAAACCAAAATGACAAATTAAGTTGATACTATTTTGTATTGAATTCAAATGTACCAGGTAATCCATTTTTCTTCTTTCTGACAGATAATTAACAAAAACAATTTCATCTGATAAACTATTTTCATATGAATGTATAACTTAAAGAAACATTTTCTAAAATTCCCACTGAATTACCCAGGAGACATTTTCTTCAGATCATCTGATTCCAAAGAGGAATCAACAGAGAAAGAGTTTCCAATATTTACAGTTTTCTTCATTGTCAAGTTTTACCCCACATGTGTGAAATCAGGACTGATTAGAGCAAATATGTACAAAATATAATCCATCTTATACATATTTAATACTACAAACAAATTTCCACACAAAGACAGTTGCGTATATGCACATACTAGTAGAATTACATTATCACACATCTACAACAGACAATATAACAATATCAAAAATATTTCTATAGCTACAATAAAATGTTCTATTTAGCAAACCATCTCAATTAGCTCTACAGAGAACCTGCTTATACTCCGCGACAATTCAACTCGTGCGTGCGTTTTCTCAAACAAACTAACAGAGCATGTGATATCGACTGGGAAAGGGCTTCCATAATGTAATGTAGCTTGTGCCCAATTCCTTTGCTGTATGTATCCTTATGGCAATAAAATATGTTTAAAACTACAAATGGTTAAATGACAATACTTTTAACATAAACTTGTTAGCTTAACCCATGATATGAGACTAATTTTGTTTATAACCCATATACCTAATTAAATACATGATATGTGACTGGTAACAAAATTAAGTAGAACATTGAAACTTTTCTGTTGGTAGGAACACTTTAAAACCACTTTTGATTATGATTTCTTATGAACCAAATTTTAAAAGAACAGCTGATTTCTATTAAATTTGCATGTACTTGTAAAAACAAGTAATCTCCAAAATTTGTCTTATTGTGTGATGACAGTTTAAAAACTCGCATGACCCATTACTAACTTGTGAGATGCTAGTACAGATAGAGCTATATAACGTAAACATATACCATATGCCCTTCTGTATTAACATATTGCACACTGAAATCATGAACAAATGTTTTGGCAGTTAGACTTAATATATTCCCAAAAACCTTTCCAACAGAAGATAAGCAAAGCAGTAACTAGTAACCGATTACACTGGGTTTACATGCTGGTATTACCTTGACAAGTGTGTTTCTTTTTTAAATAAATGATATGTACAACAAATGATTTATATTTACATTATCAACATAAATGTGATTGTTTAGATGACTTTTGTGAGTGATATAAGTCTTAGATACACACATACACATTATATATACATTGTCTATACCCCTATGGGTACAGTGTATCACACATCCATCCAAACATTATACATTGTCTATTCCCCACTGGGTACAGTGAATCGCACATCCATTTTACATGCTGGTATTACCTTGACAAGTGTGTTTCTTTTTTAAATAAATGATATGTACAACAAATGATTTATATTTACATTATCAACATAAATGTGATTGTTTAGATGACTTTTGTGAGTGATAGAAGTCTTAGATACACACATACACATTATATATACAATGTCTATACCCCTATGGGTACAGTGTATCACACATCCATCCAATCATTATACATTGTCTATACCTCACTGGGTACAGGGAATCGCACATCCATCCAGACATTATACATTGGCTATACCCCACTGGGTACAGTGAATCGCACATCAATCCAAACATTATACATTGTCTATACCCCACTGGGTACAGTGAATCGCCCATCCATCCAAACATTATACATTGTCTATCCCTCACTGGGTACAGTGAATTGCACATCCATCCAAACATTATACATTGTCTATCCCCCGCTGGGTACAGTGTATCACACATCCATCCAGACATTATACATTGTCTATACCTCACTGGATACAGTGAATCGCTCATCCATCCAAACATTATACATTGTCTATTCCCCACTGGGTACAGTGAATCGCACATCCATCCAGACCTTATACATTGTCTATACCTCACTGGGTACAATGAATCGCACATCCATCCAGACATTATACATTGGCTATACCCCACTGGGTACAGTGAATCGCACATCCATTTTACATGCTGGTATTACCTTGACAAGTGTGTTTCTTTTTTAAATAAATGATATGTACAACAAATGATTTATATTTACATTATCAACATAAATGTGATTGTTTAGATGACTTTTGGGAGTGATATAAGTCTTAGATACACACATACACATTATATATACATTGTCTATACCCCTATGGGTACAGTGAATCGCACATCCATCCAAAAATTATACATTGTCTATACCCCACTGGGTACAGGGAATCGCACATCCATCCAGACATTATACATTGGCTATACCCCACTGGGTACAGTGAATCGCACGTCCATCCAAACATTATAAATTGAATATAACTCACTGGGTACAGTGAATCGCACATCCATCCAAAAATTATACATTGTCTATACCCCACTGGGTACAGTGAATAGCACATCCATCCAAACATTATACATTGTCTATTCCCCACTGGGTACAGTGAATCGCACATCCATTTTACATGCTGGTATTACCTTGACAAGTGTGTTTCTTTTTTAAATAAATGATATGTACAACAAATGATTTATATTTACATTATCAACATAAATGTGATTGTTTAGATGACTTTTGTGAGTGATAGAAGTCTTAGATACACACATACACATTATATATACATTGTCTATACCCCTATGGGTACAGTGTATCACACATCCATCCAACCATTATACATTGTCTATACCCCACTGGGTACAGTGTATCACACATCCATGCAAACATAATACATTGTCTATACCTCACTGGGTACAGGGAATCGCACATCCATCCAAACATTATACATTGTCTATACCTCACACATTCACACACTTTAAACAGACCCAATCCTCTTGCCATCTAAAAGTGTACTTTCATCTTTAACATTTCAATTTCAATACATTGATAAATTTACAGAACTGGTAATAATTCTGAATAACAAAATTATTACTTCTTTTACAAGAACAAATAATATACTGATCTTTTTCAAAATATAACCATTATTCTCAATTATTGAATTGATTATGTAGCATAAGTTGAGTACATGCATTAAATTAATGTAAAGTGAATCTTGAGATAATGTTTTAGTGAAATCAAAGATGGGTAATTAAAAAAGCACATTTATGTAATTATAAAATCTTCACAATTTTCATGTTTCATTTAACATTACATCTGATCTTAGCAGCACTGTATGATATCAATAAAAGTCACACCCTTAATGATCAAATCATTGAAATTGATCCGATACTTAGAAAAATCAATCATAAACAAGTCTTTTTTGTGAAACATTTTTCGTGGTAATTGGTCCTCAATTCACAAAAGCTCATATAAAACCAAAATAAATCATCATAAAAATTGTGATTTGCATGATAAATACCTGTGTACATGAAAAAGAGTTTTATTTAAAATGTACATACAATGTAGTCGGACATGGGGGTTGTTCAGTGGATGACAGAGGCCAAATATATCACAAAACAATCACTTGACATACATTTTAAAGCAAGGAGAACTAAACTCTCGTGTCATTAAAGCTCAAATTTGTTCCACTCTCAATTATAACAAAGCCAACATACCCTCTTGAAGATCACAACCAGCATTCACTCATCTTGAAATAAAATATATTGTACACATGTAGTCGGGGCGCAGAACAAGAGACCACAATGACCGCCATATTGACGGTCATAGTGAGAAATGCAGCCTATATATCAACAACAAAATGTCTCACAACACAAAAAATGTCTGAATAATTAGCACAAACTTTTGTTCTTTATTAATTATATACCACAAACTGTATACAGCTTTGAATTCGTGCAGAGTTATCTTTGTACTTTCATTAGGAAATTAATATTCGTGGAGAACAGGTTGGTCAGTGTCTGTTACTTTTACATTACTTGTGCTACCACATGACCCTCATATGACATGTCTACACCGACAGCCAATTGGTCAGGAATATAGGCACGTCTCGGACCAGATCTTACAATATTGTCTAGAGCTGCAAATATTTCGCTACATTCTTGAATTTGCAGTTGAATCTTTCTGTGAAAAACACAAAAATAACACTGCATCGAAAATTCCCCAGTTTACAGTTTGCTCTCCGTGACAAACGATCACCTGTCTTATACTGTTAGTACATGTATATCATATTTGCCTAATTAATCAAATTATCAAAGGTGTCAATATTAGAGGTGTATGAAGCTCACAATACAGTTTGTATACTGTAAATATATCTTTGTTTAGAGCAGTTAAAAAAGGTTGGCAAATCAACCTTGATATATTTAGGACTATATTTAAAAATGGAACTTCTAAAAATTTCAAGACAGTATTCTTTCTCACAAATTAATGTAGAAAATATTGACTGTCAGTGTCAATGTGGGAAATGCAGCCAACATATCCACAACAAAATGTCTCACAACACACACATTTTCATTGATTAATTAATTAGCATCAACAAACAACAGTAAGTTTTGTTTTTGTTGTTTTTAAAATTTTATCCCACATATTTTGCTCTCCACAATCAAAATCAATTGTCTTGTTCTCACGTTAGTACATGTTTATCTATTCATTAAGTTTGACCTGATTCAAGAATTATCTAAGGTGTATATAAATTTCAAAATTGTATAAAACTCACAATACAGTTTGTTTACCGAAATATATATTCTCAGAGCAGTTAAACAGGTTCTGAAACAAACCAAGACTACTTGGGGCAACATTTTGAAATAGTATTTCAAATTATTGGACAACAGTGTTCTTTCTCACAAACTGAATAGAAAAAACACATTTTAAAGCTAAGTTACTGATGAATGAAAGGAAAGTAGAGATTCTGATATATAACCTACTTAATAATAGCACTGCTTCAACATCAAACGAGATACAGATTTAGGGCATTTACACCAATATTATACACAATTAGAGGGTAGTCAATGAGATTTCTCAAGCATGTATTACTTGAACTAAGTGCATTCTCTATTTCTTTTCTTTCTAAACGACAGATATTTATTGAACCTAATAATCTATACACTACAGTACTGTATATGAACGGAGAGGACCCCTTTGAACCTAGACAAGAGTCCCACACTACACTCTTGGGTAGAATTTCAATATCAGATCTACCTACATGCAATAGAATTGTATTCCAGTATTGTATGGACAACACTGCCAGGTTTCCAAATAATACTCTTACTTTTTATGTAATGCAACTGTGTAGTGACTCATCATATTTCAAACAAACATACATGATAGTTTATTTGCAATGTATGTATTTAATGAACATCGTCAATCCCATCACATCACCCAAACATCATAGTTGTCATGAGAGAATTTAGCCTCCTAGGTCCAGCTAGCATGATGATAAGTACCCGTCAATAAATTAAACTGGATAGTCATGGCAGATTGTATAAACAATCTAACTCCAACCCTATTTCATAAAGATGCCCGCGAATCCTAAAATAAAAATAACAAATGAAACATCTAAATGTGTTTTAAGTTTTGTGTAACCCTTTTTTTATATAAAAACCCAGTGCACATCTAAATATTAGCTTTTAGATTCAAGGACAGAATACAAAGGAATGAAAATACAGTAAAGAATCTCTTACTCCCAGCCGTAACCAATCTACTCATGTCAAAACAACAAAGACATGTCTACATCTCCCCTCCTGTACACTGGTTCTCGTCTCAGACTTATGTTCAAATCCTCAGTAAGATAGTCTACTTCAGTATCATCTTCAATCTCTTTGTTAAAATGTAGAGTTGTCTCTGATTCAAAACTAAGGTTATCAGTTAGTCTAGGAGGAGGTATAGTCAGTTAAACTTTTATCTACATACATAATATGTATATATGGTACCTTAAGTTATAGATCTTCATTTTTATACTGAATCTCAAACACTAAATCAAATCCATTGTAATGAGAAAAAGAATCATATGCCTTGTTAAGTGGCAAAATGGGCAAATTTTAACCCTCTGGGTAAGATCCTTACATTATATTACACCTCTGGCAATTAATAGGTTTGAAAATTTAAGAATGTTAAGCATCAGGTGGATATTTGACTATCTTGCCCCAAAGGAAGTGGAAGATTCTATAACTACACCCCAAGGTAGTCGAGACAATGGTATCCTTGCTTCCTTAATTAATCAAATTAGAACAGTCCAACTTATTACCTTGTCCAATTAAATAATGACCTGTGATGTGCCAGGGTAACTCTACAGCATCAGCTACAAGGCGTGGAGTTATACCCAATCTTACTCAACAACTGTTCCAGCACTACACACAGTGGAATACACTCTACTAATGGTGTCAAGTGTTCTCATCATCTGAATAGCAGTTGTCTATAAGGTCTCATCACTGGAATTCATCATCAGAACTTAAAAGAGTTGTCTTCTCATTGAACCTTCTGTGAGGCGTAATAGTGGACCCATTATTTGCTGGCTGGCTTGCGATTGGTGGCCGAGGTTGACTGCGGGTTGATGGGTTTGTGTTGAGTGTATTCGCCGCCACAGAGGAGGGGCCGTTGCCATTTTGTACAGGCCGGTTTTGGTACTGGTCGTATGGCCAGCCGTCTGCAGCCTCCTCCTCTTGGGGGATCTTCATTCCTTGCTGTGTATACTGCTGGTACTGGGGGTGGAAATTGTGAATGGCATCCTGCATGATGTCACGTGGGTTCATGGTTTCCTTCAGGCTGCTGGAGATGCTTTGTAGCGACACTGTGCGACCAGCAGTAGAGCTGGGGCTGGAACTATAAATAGAGTGTGGGAATGCAAACCTTAGGGCTAAAGCCGCAAACACCATCTCGATACAGATGAAGAAATTTTGATATCCAGCAGACACTGTACCCATTCCTTGTCTCATTATACCATCTTCAGAATATATGGGACTTATTGCACCTCCTTTCTCAAGAATAGCCAGTACAACCCCTGTAATGAAGAATGTATTAATCAACGTTTCAATAAAGGCGAACACAATACCTAAAGATACCTATTTTCACAAATTTTAGAGCATTGTAAAATGTTAACAGATTGTGTATTGACAAATTGCTACACCAACAATATATGCAATAAAATTATAGCAACATCAAATAACATTACCATAATTTAGTTAAGCAGGAAAAACACTTAAATAAGACTAACACTAAAACATGTATGTTTACTGTATCAATACATTCCTTAGAAACAACAAAGAAGAAATTTGACATTTAGACAAAACTGCATCCAAAGACTACCAAGTTAACTGAGTTAATCTTAAAAATAATCAAGATTACTTAACCAAACCGATTCTTGATAATTATTGTTTAATCTTGCATCTTCTAAGAAGCAATGTTCTCTAGATGATGCCTTTACTTACAAGATTATGTAATTCCTTTCAAATAAAGGTGAAATAACTTCTAATATTAGACTCCAATGATATACTCACCCTGCCAAAATGACAAGAAGATAACAGACTTGACGGTAAAGAATTTCCACAGGGGGTCGTATGGGCTCAGCAATTCTCTGGTGGCGAAGTAGAATAGGAAAAGGGCGTACAAAGCAAAACTGATGGACAGGTTGTAGATAAGCATGATGTACAGATATCCAGAGCTGGGTCTGAAATGGTGCAAAACATGATACATTTAAACATGATAGACTATAGCATAGTTTACATTTGATTTTCCATAACACAACACAATGTTTAGTCATGTAGCAGCTATCTACGATGTTCATAAAAACAGGAGAAACTGTCATTTACTGTTGTTTGCTCAACCCAGAAATATGTTTCATTACAATACTGAAACATGGTTGTTCACTTAACATAGAAATGCTGTTTACTGAATCTAGAGAAATGATACTGTTGTTCATTTTACCTAGAAAACTACTGTGACTGTTGTACGATTATTATCATAAAGATATTCTTATATATGAGTTATGTATAAAGCTTGATCAAATCTGCAAAAAACAATAAATTGCTAGAGTGACATCACTGAATTGGTTGAAATAGAGTGACATCACTGAATTGGTTGAAAATGTTCTATCAATAGTAAGTGATCTTGACCTTTGAAAACCTGAAATATGAATTATTTAAAGGTATTTACCTTTATATACAATTTGATAAAAATCTGTTTGGAAATGAGGTCCCTAGAGAAATGACACTGAATCAGGTCATCAGGAAGTGATGGAACAGGACAGGACGGGACAAACATGTGAAGCACTACATACCCCTCAATAAAATGGCCGGGCATACAAACGTAACTATACATGATTATAGGACCTAGAGAAAATACAGGTCTGTTGTTCATTAGGGACCTAAAAGACTTACGAGAAATTGCCGTCTTTGTACAAGCTGAAGGCCTGAAGTACCAGGGTGATCACTGCCATCACAGGTTTCACGATACAGAACTGAAGAGTGGCCTGGAAAACAGAAAACACAAGTTTTTAAACTCAATTTTTAATTAAATAAAACTCTACAGGTTAATGACTATAAAGTTTTGGTTAAACCAACGATTACAAGATACTATAAAAAACTGATGATGGCTGGGGTACTTCAGTTTTAAATGAAAGCAGTCTATGTGATTATACACATTATCCCAGACAGATGAGATACTGAATTGTCTCCAGTATAACATCCCTGACAGATGAGACACTGTAGTGTCTTAAGTATAACTCTATCAATGAGAGCAGTCTGATTATCCCTGACAGATGAGACACTGTAGTGTCTTCAGTATAACATCCCTGACATATAAGACACTGTAGTGTCTTCAGTATAACTCTATCAATGAGAGCAGTCTGATTATCCCTGACAGATGAGACACCATAGTGTCTTCAGTATACCTCTATCAATGAGAGCAGTCTGATTATCCCTGACAGATGAGACACTGCAGTGTCTTCAGTATAACTCTATCAATGAGAGCAGTCTGGTTATCCCTGACAGATGAGACACCATAGTGTCTTCAGTATACCTCTATCAATGAGAGCAGTCTGATTATCCCTGACAGTTGAGACACTGTAGTGTCTTCAGTATAACATCCCTGACATATAAGACACTGTAGTGTCTTCAGTATAACTCTATCAATGAGAGCAGTCTGATTATCTCTGACAGATGAGACACTGTAGTGTCTTCAGTATAACTCTATCAATGAGAGCAGTCTGATTATCCCTGACAGATGAGACACTGTAGTGTCTTCAGTATACCTCTATCAATGAGAGCAGTCTGATTATCCCTGACAGATGAGACACTGTAGTGTCTTCAGTATAACTATCAGTGAGAGCAGTTTGATTATCCCTGACAGATGAGACACCATAGTGTCTTCAGTATAACTCTATCAATGAGAGCAGTCTGATTATCCCTGACAGATGAGACACTGTAGGGTCTTCAGTATAACTTTCAGTGAGAGCAGTTTGATTATCCCTGACAGAGGGGGGACAATAGTGTCGTCAGTATAACTCTATCAATGAGAGCAGTATGATTATCCCTGACAGGTGAGACACTGTAGTGTCTTCAGTATAACTATCAATGAGAGCAGTCTGATTATCCATGACAGAGGAGACACTACAGAGTCTTCAGTATAACTCTATCAGTGAGGGCAGTCTGATTATCCCTGACAGATGAGACACTGTAGTGTATTCAGTATAACTATCAGTGAGAGCAGTCTGATTATCCCTGACAGATGAGACAATGTAGGNGTGAGAGCAGTCTGATTATCCCTAACAGATGAGACACCGTAGTGTCTTCAGTATAACTATCAGTGAGAGCAGTCTGTGTGATCATACACATTATCCCTGCCAGATGAGACACTACAGAGTCTTCAGTATAACTCTATCAGTGAGGGCAGTCTGATTATCCCTGACAGATGAGACACTGTAGTGTCTTTAGTATAACTATCAGTGAGAGCAGTCTGATTATCCCTGACAGATGAGACACCGTAGTGTCTTCAGTATAACTATCAGTGAGAGCAGTCTGTGTGATCATACACATTATCCCTGCCAGATGAGACACTACAGAGTCTTCAGTATAACTCTATCAGTGAGGGCAGTCTGATTATCCATGACAGATGAGACACTACAGAGTCTCCAGTATACCTTTATCAGTGAGAGCAGTCTGTGTGCTCACACACATTATCCCTGACAGATGAGACACTGAAGTGTAGCAGTATAACTTTTTCATTGAGAGCAGTCTGTGTGATCACATTCGACAGTGTCTCCAGTACAGCTACATTAAATGAAATCATTTCAGCTGGGAAGTAAGGAATCTACAATTTTGTTTTATTAATATGGATGACCTGCTCTACACTTTGTTACCAACAATGATGCTTGCTAACTGTCATTGGATTTCATTATAGTCCCACACAATCTATTAACTGCTCTTCCATACATAGATTTTGTCCTTGTTTGTAAAACAAATGTAGGTTAATGATGATTATGATATTTTCCGATGTCAACCTGGCAGAGTTATCAAAAATCTAATCTTTTTAGATAATATTTTTTGAAATTGGGACAGAAATTGGGTAATGGTTACATGAAGGATTGGTTTGGGGTTTTGTGTGTGTTGTTTACCTAAACGTACGTCAATTAGGGGAACAACAAATAAATAAAATGTAAAACATTTTATTTATGAACTATTGCTCCCACAATATAGGCCTAATAGAATAGGCCTATGCCCTCTACTTGAGCTGCACATACATATCAATACATAATAACAACCAATTGGATGCATATTTACAAATAACCTAAAATGGATTTATAAAACCGTCAAGCAAAGAACTGACGCTAGGTGGCGTATATGCCACCTAGCAAGTAGTAAGTTAGAGTTGTTCCCCTTGACTACGCTTTTTAGGACAAAAAAACATTACCATATCATTGGAAATTTTTCAAAAAAAAAAGAGATATGAAAACAGATATTTCAATTAAATTTGCTTTTTCCATTTTAGTTTTCAGATACACTGAATGCCTGTTATCATAGTACATAAATGTATTTGCCAAAAAAAAAAAAATACATTCGTGGGCACCATTTTGCTTAACCACTTCACTGATTTCCTGGTCCATTTTGATTATGTACAAATTACAAAAGAGTATTTTTCAGTGTTTCATATAAATAACAACCAACAGAACCTTAGTCGTTAAATAACATACCTGTTTACAGAACCTGAGGAAGCCGATTGTATACTGCCTCCCAGACAGGCAACATGTACACCATATCCAGCTGGATCTGTAGGGCAAAGTTCATCTATAGGTACAGGTGCACTAATGGTTCTGGCAAATCTCATACACACTCATTAACAGTATATGTACAGTATACATAGAGTACCCAATTATACAGATAGGCATACAGTAAAGGTATTTTTACATTGTTTATACAGACAGGCACACAGTAACGGTTACAAGAAAATACTGTCAATGTTAAGATAACCAGTAGACTATATCTTAGAGAGTCTTTATTTGTAGGTCGTATTTATAACATGACCTTTTTTTACCAATATAACATTTGCCCTTAATTTCAACAAATAACAAAAACTCTCCAACTCAATCAAAACATCGTCAGGATTGTGTTACAACTATTGATCCTGACATGCAAATAGAGCCGTGTTATCTCTGTAACGGCTGGCATCCAACTCACTTGATTGGTTTTCCCCTGATTTCCGACATAATTGAGCTCTCACCACCGAGGTATTCATAACACAGACTCAGGAAACTGTAGATCACAAATGCTGCAAATGAGATGGAATCTGTTATCAGAAAAGCATTTAAAACGGCAATCACAGCACCAAATTTCTGTATGACATGCAAATTTTCAAAAACCGATCATTTATATCACATTATACTCCTAGGAAAATTCAACCTGTAGAAGTTTTTGATTTCGTAGAAGTTTTTGATTTTGCATAATTTTAAACTTCAATTACCGTACATATTGAAAAGAAATAGAATAATGGAAATTTGTGGAAGTTTGATATTGTTTCTTAATTCTCGCCCTGGTTTTATATTAGAACAAAAGCTAACACAACTGAATTATTTGTGCAGTACTTCTACACATCAACCAGAGTATCATTAACAACAGTCATGAATTTAAGTTCATTCCTCACCAAAATTGCAAGTTATGACAATCATACAGACTTTCTTTCTTTTGAAGTTACTTGGCTAGAAAAACTTGTTAGTACATGTAATCTATAATCCCAGGTGTGATTCCTAGCAGAGGCATGTGGTAAAAGTTAACTCTGTTAAATTGATACATGTACATCTATATAGAGATCCAATTTATTGCATACAGTATACTTTTTCTAGAAGTTGTGGACCTTACGTGCATATCAAATGTTTAACTGTTGCAACAAACGTAAATTCCAAACACCAGACTGACTAATTCCTTCAATTTCTGCCCTGGAAGTAATGGAGCATTTATATGTATGAGGAAAGACGCCGCACAAATCACTAAAGAGGACGATGATCAAACAAGTCTGCTTCTAAAATCAATACATTCGATTATCTTAAAACACACCATACTCAAGGGCTTTCTTTCAATTTTGTTCTGTGGAATGTTGGAGCTTTTCCACTTTTTTGTCAACGCACCTTCGTAACAATCACGAATACTGTCAAAGTACACATAGTAATTGTCATTGTTGAAAAACATGAGACTCAGGAAGGAATCGAAGGAGTAGATTGGGACAATAAACAGGATCCTCACAATCCATCGCTGCTCGTTAGGACAGGTGTAGTATCGCAGGTGCAGATAGATCTGAAAAGATATATATATATTTTTTTTTTATTTAATCGTTAGCAGATGAGTTAGTACAACAGCACTGATAGAGCAGTAGGATTATTTACAACTGTTTTGGCACTATACAGAATGGGAAAAAAACAACTTTATTTCATAGATAATTTACATGGAAGAGATACGTGCTGTAGTAATTTCATAAAGAATGCATTTATGAATAACGTATGTCACCCCTGTATGTACATACTGTAGGATACACAAGGTTTATACCACCAGATATATACATGTACATTGTATATCTCAATGAGGGTTTTATCAAATGTGTCACCCAACAATAGTCGTTTATAGACAAACAACATGTGTTACCTACTAAAGATATATATCAAGGTATACATACATTTAACAGGTGCATTCAAGCCTTTTTATTTCTAGCGTCTCGTATCAACAAAAGAATAAGATTTAAATATAACAGGACAACAATTATGTGAGTGTGCTTGAAAATCTATGTTAGTTAATTATATATGGGGCAAAGAAGTAATTCCAACAGTGTGGACAAGTTTAGGTTGTCAAATTTTCGGAGCGATCCGCTCCTTTTTCAAGACACAGTGAAACAGAACAGTTACATGTACATATACATCATATTACAAGAAGATAGAATTGATATACTATAATTAGTTTATTATATAGATATAACATCGATGTAAATCCCCCATATGGAGAATATCAGTAAGCAACCCTATGGTCACAAAATCTAACCTGTACTATATCATCCAAGTGAATGGTTTCAAATCCACTTATTATTCAACTCAACTGCACTGAAGATATAAAGTAGGAGCTTTAAAAAGACACACTGTTTAATATATAGTAGGTTTCCCCAACAATAGTCAAAAGTTTGGTTTTTAAGAATATTTTGATATTCCTTATTGATGTTCAGGCAACCGCTGTTTATCCACTTGTACATTTTTAAGACCAATATCAATAAATATACTTTTATTATGTCTTTTCAGTAAAGAAGAACCATCAATTCATCAAGACAAAAAATAATTTAAAACAAATCTGTTCAGGACTTTGAAGGATAATGTATGGTAGGTTATTTTCACAGGGATCTGATATTTTGTTCAATTCATGGGGCTTATACATCTTAAATGATCTGGTAATTTAGCATGTGTGACTGTTTGAAATAGGTTGTATGTTTTATGGCCGGTAGACTCTTTCATTCTCCAGTTTGCAAAATTTTAATCTCTTCACTTTTAGAAAAAAAAAACAACACTTTGAGCCACAACAAAAATATATTTATATATGTGTTATCTTATAAAAGAATTCAAAATTAAGACTAAGTAGACTAAACTTGAAGTGTGGACTTCACGGATACCCCTGCTTCCCACATACCTGTTCCTATATAAACAGTGTTGGGTACTTGAGGTCTAGGTCAAATAGTTGGAAGTTGACCTCATGAACCTTTTTTTCCACTATGATTTTTCATTTACCACACTGTGACCATCATTTCAGGTCTGCGTGCGTTTACATAAAATGGTAGCCAATAAGCTTTACAGATACCTACGCCTGCGCTGTATTTTAAACTTGACGTTGAATAGAACTGATTTTACTAACCAACATATTCCTTGATTATATATATAGTACACTAATGTAAAATCTTAAGTTTATACATGAAATGGAAGTCAAGTTATGCTTCGGAAACCTGTATTACACTGTGTTTAAATAATTGAGGTCAAGGTCAAATGTCAAATAGAGGACATAATGACCACAGGTTAAGATGTGACACACTGCCTTCCTATGATGTATCTTACATATATACAAAGTTTGAAGCGCTAGCTCATTCATGAAAAAGTAGTCAAGATATGTTCCGTAACCATTATTTTAGTATTTCAGGTCATAATGTCAAAGTTCAAAAAAAGGTCACTCTGATCTAACTAAACTATGTGACATACCATTTTCCCAGGAGTACCTGGTACCTTATATTCAAAGTTTGATGTCCATTCATGAAAGATGGCAGAGATACGCTCCAGAAATCTACATTATATTGCATTTTAGTACTTGAAGCCAAGGTCAAAGGTCACATAGAGGACACAGTGTCTTCATATTAGGGTTTGACACACTACCTACAAAGTATGATGCCTATTATAATAAATGTAACAGTGGCTAATATATGCTCCGGAAACCATTATTTTAGCACTTGCGGTCAAGGTAGAAGGTCATATAGAGGCCACTGTGATCTCATATAAGGATGTGACATGTCTGCCTGCCCATGATGTACCTATGGACAAAGTTTGAAGCCCATTCATGAAACAGTTGATGTATGCTCCAGAAACCTCTATTTCAGTACCTGAGGTCCAGGTCAAAGGTCAAATTGAGGTCATAGTTACCTAACTGTGGGATATACATGTAACATGGCATCATCTTCCCATGTTGTATCTCTGTACAAATTTGATGCTGACTCCTGAAATAGTTGCTGAGAAATGCTCTAGAAACCAGTCAGCAAAGACGGACGCACAGACAAAGTGCATACAATAATATAACCCTTAACCTCGATCGAAGCGGGGATATGAAAATTGATGCATTTGACTTTGATCGCAAGGTTTTTACTAGCTGATAAACGTAGTGAAAAATGAAACACTAGGTCAATTTCTGGTGAAATAACTGAGAAATGGTACATTTTCATATTTCATTGGTAATGTAAAACTAATTGGACTCTTGTCATCACATCTCATAGAATAATCCAATCATGTTTAATCCTGATATGTCATTACAAGTAACAATCGAATACAGATGTGCCTCTGTTACCATAGCAACATGGTAAAATCCAGGCATTTTTAGCAACAGACACCAAGAACAAGTACATATCTGTCTGTATCTGACTGACAATTCACTGGGATTGTTCTGTTGATATCTACGAATTAAATACCACTCCATGTGTAAACTGGCTGTGTGTCTGCCTGTGTAGCTATTAATTGGGTTTTACATATGAAGCTGCTGATCATTGATTTCATGAATACAGGTCCTGATTCCTTTAACAAGATCCATCAAACTTTGTATGATGCATCAGTAGTATGTAAGAAGAATCATTAAAGAGACTTTTGTCTACCTTAGACTCGGTGATCTTAAAGCACCAGAGTGATAGCCTTGCTTTTTCAAATTTGGGATCAAAAGCATTTGATTAATTTGGAAAAGAGAAAAAAAAAGAAAAAAAAAAGAGTAGCCCTTTGTATTTTTGTTGTTGCTGATTTTGATAAATAAGCACTAGGTTAAATGGAACTACTGAGACAGATTTCATGAAATTTTGCATTTACATCTGATCAAGAATGAAGTAGAGTCCATCCTCATCACCACGGCCAGACTAGATACCAAAAATAGTAAAATATTTATGTAGATTTACACAATTTATTTATTTCTGGAGATAATTCCTTCAAGCCTGCAGCCCCAGAGGATGGATAAATACAGCATGACCTTCACCTTTCCCAAGGACAAGCTCCAGCAGACTAAGGTGATGACTTTAGCAGAAACAATAAAGGTACCCACATATAGGATGAGGCACTCTCTGTTACAGCACATCAATTAATGTCAACCAGTAGGAACACATCACATCAAATAATGGTATGGTACAATCAAACACAGTCTAGGAAACAAATTATCTGTTTGTCCAGAGTTAGAAAAAGTAACAAAATCTAGCTCTAAAATTTATGTAGGGAAGCACAACTTTAATCTGTTCCTACTTTTGTTTCACAGACTAACATGTACAATCAAACCTTGTTATCCGACCACCATGTGTCCTATACTTGTGATAGACGAGGGTTTGGGGATGTATCAAGAGAGACATACAAAGGAATTGCTATTAACTAAAGGAAAAGGGGACACCCTGCATTGGCAGTAAGCAAGGTGGTAAATGAAATGAAAGGCATTTTACCAAGGTTTTACTGTACAACTTGGAATTCTAAATTACAAATGCAGTTCTACCTTTACTGAGTTTCCTCAGTCAAATCCATACATGTACTAAATCAATATCTGGACAAATCTCACATACATTTGATGTCCAAACAGAACTTCCAAGAACAAAGACAAATTTATAAAATGTGTTTAAGATGACACATAAATGCTTTTGGAATATTTACAACGTGAACATTGGGAGTGACTGTAATTTCTCAAGTAAATGATACAATGGTCTTATATAAATTGGTCTTTTAAAATCCAGTCATACTTAGTAAATGAAACCTGTGTTATCTAATATATACATGTTGAGTCCCAAGGTATAACTATTTTCCCTAAATTGAAATTATCTCCTGAACCAATATCCTAACAAGAAAATTGCTTTATTTATCAGGATATTGGCCTCAAACCCTGGCAAACAATAGAGTTGGCTTGCTGGTAAATCTCTACATTATAGATGTGAAGGCTAGGTAATGACTAGAGCTTGTACTGCTGGAAATCTGTCTCACTTACATGTGAACATGACATGCCTGTACAGAAATTAGGTTTTACCATAAAAAATAATGCATCATGGCCAATCAATAAGCAGACCTTAATCTTTAAGACGGTGAAAGGATACATAATTTTTATTGATTGTAGGCTTAAAAAGCATATTTTCTACACTGGAACCGTGATAAAAACTACTGAAACACTTTTTATATAAAATAAAGTTTAGCCATGTAGATGAACCTTGGGTTGTGATCTTCACTTTTATATATCTGGTCCTTTAGGTATGACCGTCACTGTGCTATATCACTCCTTGGGTTGTGATCTTCACTTCTATATATCTGGTCCTTTAGGTATGACCGTCACTGTGCTATATCACACCTTGGGCTGTGATCTTCACCTCTTTATATCTGGTCCTGGAGGTATGACCGTCACTGTGATATATCACCCCTTGGGTTGTTATCTTCACTTCTATATATCTGGTCCTGGAGGTATGACCATCACTGTGATATATCACCCCTTGGGTTGTGATCTTCAGTTCTATATATCTGGTCCTGGAGGTATGACCGTCACTGTGATATATCACCCCTTGGGCTGTGATCTTCACTTCTATGTATCTGGTCCTTGAGGTACGACAGTCACTGTGATATATCTCCCCTTGGGTTGTTATCTTCACTTCTATATATCTGGTACTTGAGGTATGACCGTCAATGTGATATATCACCCCTTTGGTTGTGATCTTTGCTCCTATATATCTGGTCCTTTAGGTTTGCCCGTCACTGTGCTATATCCCCCCTTGGGTTGTGATCTTCTCTTCTATATATCTGGTCCTTGAGGTATGACCGTCACTGTGATATATCACCGTCACTGATATATCACCTACTTCACTCCTATGATAACTTAAGTCATGTCCTTTGGTTGTGATCTTTGCTTCTATATATCTGGTCCTTGAGGTATGACAGTCACTGTGATATATCACCCCTTGGGTTGTGATCTTCACTTCTATATATCTGGTCCTTGAGGTATGACCGTCACTGTGATATATCACCTACTTCACTCCTATGATAACTTAAGTCAAGTCCTTGGGTTGTGATCTAACCCTTACAAATCACGTCCTGGGTTAAAGTCTTCAACTTTGCTTTTCCATTCTCCTTACATACTACTGATGCATCATAAAAAGTTTGTTGGATCTTGTTAAAGGAATCAGGGCCTGTATTCATGAAATCAATCTCATGGTCAAACAATTGGACTCTTGTGTTCAGACCAACTTTCTTGTAATTCATTGAAATGATGAGACACGGTCAAAAGTAAAATTACTCCGCGTGATGTCACTCGAAAGTTCTTCCAAATTAAATGTCAAAATGGTTTTTTTTTATTGATTTACCACCAGAACAGGGCTTGAGCACAGAATCTTAGTTTCAACTTGACAAAAAACGTTTCATAAATATGGCCCCAAGACTCATTAGCCTAGTTGACAGTATAATGGTTCATCAAAAGGTTAACATGTGTCAAAACCAAGAAATCACTTAAGTACAAGCACTACTTTTCAAAATTATAGAAGAGATAATATAGATCTGGATCTGGTACAACACACATTAGGTGATTGGACATGTGCAAATACGCTGACAAAAAACATTGTGAGAATGGATTTGTATTGTATTAAACAATCACGCATAAATCAATTCAAATTCACTTACAGCAATTGCAAGCCTGCCCATTGGACCTAACACAATATAGGAAGTCTTCCCCTATCTAATTACACAGAAATACACAGTACACATTTTCCAACATATATGTTACTCACTGCACACACTAAGCTACAGCAGAACTTCCAGTTTTATATATAATTGAGGAATTCAAGCTTCAAACTTGTACATGTAAAATAAATGAGCACAGGCAGTTAACTGAAAGCCAGAGATGGAACCAGAGATAATATAGGCCTTAAGCTTACTGCAGACACATTAGCGCCAAACAGTAACCATTACTGTACCTAAACCAACTAGCAATTCACAAGCAGTCCCTGTCACAAGCCAGCAAACAAATGAGGCCATTTATTCTCAACACATATATTCTTATTGATGAAGAAATTACGTGAGCAATAGGTGTAGTGTGCTAAGCTAATTCACACTTATCCATAGTACCGAGGCCATTTATTCTCAATACATATATTCTTATTGATGAAGAAATTACGTGAGCAATATAAGTGTAGTGTGCTAAGCTTATTAACACTTATCCATAGTATCGTATTTGTTCTATTAAGGTAAACACAACTTTGCAATTGAAAATAAAAATTGACACTTTTCTGTTCTACTTGCTTGAAATGAAACATACTGCCTTTAACAGCAGAAAACAACTTCAAAGTTACAGCCATGGTAAGCACTGCAATGGTTTGACATTTGACCTAATGCTGTGACCTTGATCTTGCCTGTTATAGTGTCCAATAATATAAAAGTTATTAGTATGACAAATATGCACAGATTTGAGCTTCAGACCCTTGTTATAATCTTTACTTTCAGCAGTAGAGGTATATGTATAACATTTTGTTATCACAGTACTCATATTAGGTGTTAATGAAGGACCATCAAATACCCATAATAATCACTGGATTAGGTTATGGTCTGGGCAAGCAATTGATAATAATGTGACCATATGGGTGTGGACCTGAAGTGTTATGAATCACACATTTTCTGTTTGTATTAAAATAGATAAGCAGTTATAATCAAATCATATGCTAACCTTCAAAAGTTAAAATCGGCACAAGCAACTTTTTAACCCAATTTTTGTCACCATTGGACCTTGGGCATATATACCTGAATTTCTATTAATTTGACAAGATTTTTGTCATAATACGATTTCAGATTTCATCGCATAATGTTTAGCAGTTCAAGATATCCAATGTAGACACAGAATGAATGGAAAGAAGAAGGACAAAGTAACTACTAAATACTGCCCAAAATTTCATTAGATGTACAATAAATGAAACAGGAAATATAACAAAACATGTTCATTTATAATACGCTGATACGACGCATTTTACTAGTTCTGGTTGTACCATACATATTTTTTTCAAACAGATGCAGTAAAAAAATCCAATATTGAGAAATAAATGTATTCTGTATAAGTGAACCAGCAGACTACTGTTTTATGACAGGCAGATCTGATCAAGTAGGATACACTGATACACAGCCTGTTGTTGTGAAGATCGCCAGGCCCAACTGTAACATATGTGACATAATCACAATGTCTGAGACGAAGACAAATGACTTACAGTACGGTCACATTATGATCACTTCCAGTGATGCGACAGCATTTTACTTCAAGTGCTACAGGCATGTATCAAGTCTCTAAGGACTCAGTAACCAGTTACAATAAATCCATATCTGGATAGCCTGTATGTTCTAGTTTACATCATAAGGCATATTTTGTATTTAGAACATTTTCAACTAAGTATCATCTTAGTGAACACCCGTATTCCATGCTTAAAGGGAAACATGACGTTTGTATTAGTAAAAGAGTATAATTTATAAAGTTAAACGTGTGTATGGTAGCATGTTTTTGTAAGTACGGCAGTGAAGGATCCATGAACCCCTGTAAACAAAACACTAGTAGAGAACTCCACTGTGTAATGCAACCTCCCATTAGTTTGGTTTTGGACATAACTGTCGCAGGACTGGGCCAGGGTAATATTGAACAACTTGTAGCTTGGATGGTTAGAATGACAGTATAAAAATCGCTGGGCCAGGGTTTAAATCGTCCATCCTGGACTGGTCCTGTTGCATTTTTAACAAACTTAAGAAACAGGGGAAAATACTTAAAGGTAAAAAGTTTAAGTAATCAAATTGAAAAGTACAAATGAGTATTTGAATTTAAACTGCATAAACAAAATGTCCAACTCACAGCAGTGCTAGCATGGGGTGGATATAATGTTCAGCTTATTTCTTCATGGTACCCCTGTAGTACATGTATCATCACTTCATGGTACCCCTGTAGTACATGTATCATCACTTCATGGTACCCCTGTAGTACATGTATCATCACTTCATGGTACCCCTGTAGTACATGTATCATCACTTCATGGTCCTTGTAGTAACATCACTTCAAGGTCACCCTGTAGTATCATAATATACTGGAGTAATTATAGGGTACAGGTGACTTCTTCAAGGTCACCCTATAGCTATAGTATAATCTAACTGGCATGTTAAGGTCACCCTGTAGTTTCATCATTTACTGGAGTGTCAAAGTCACTCTGTAGTATAATCATTTACTGGAGTGTCAAGGTCACCATGTAGTATCATTTACTGGAGTGTCAAGGTCACCATATAGTATCATCATTTACTGGAGTGTCAAGTCCACCCTATAGTACCATGATTTACTGGAGTGTCAATGTCACCCTGTAATATCATCATTTACTGGAGTGTCAATGTCACCCTGTAGTACCAGCATTTACTGGAGTGTCTATGTCACCCTGTAGTACCAGCATTTACTGGAGTGTCAAGGTCACCCTGTAATATCATCAGTTACTGGAGTGTCAATGTCACCCTGTAGTATCAGCATTTACTGGAGTGTCAATGTCCCCCTGTAGTACCAGCATTTACTGGAGTGTCAAGGTCACCATGTAGGATCATCATTTACTGGAGTGTCAAGGTCACAATGTAGTATCATTTACTGGAGTGTCAAGGTCACAATGTAGTATCATTTACTGGAGTGTCAAGGTAACCATGTAGTATCATTTACTGGAGTGTCAAGGTCCCCATGTAGTATCATCATTTACTGGAGGGTCAAGGCCACCATGTAGTATCATCATTTACTGGAGTGTCAAGGTCACCCTGTAATATCATCATTTACTGGAGTGTCAATGTCACCCTGTAATATCAACATTTACTGGAGTGTCAATGTCACCCTGTAATATCATCATTTACTGGAGTGTTAAGGTCACCATGTAGTATCATCATTTACTGGAGTGTCAATGTCACCATGTAGTATCATCATTTACTAGAGTGTCAAGGTCACCCTATAATATCATCATTTACTGGAGTGTCAATGTCACCCTGTAATATCATCATTTACTGGAGTGTCAAGGCCACCATGTAGTATCAACATTTACTGGAGTGTCAAGGTCACCATGTAGTATCATCATTTACTAGAGTGTCAAGGTCACCATGTAGTATCATCATTTACTGGAGTGTCAATGTCACCCTGTAATATCATCATTTACTGGAGTGTCAAGGTCACCCTATAGTACCAGCATTTACTGGAGTGTCAAGGTCACCCTATAGTACCAGCATTTACTGTAGTAGATTTTAGGCTGTTTACTTCTTCAAGGCAATTTTGCAGCATATATATATACATTATCATAAAACCTAAGCCTGAGATACTATAACAATATATACAGATGCATACTAAATCACCAGAAAGATGTATACTACATCACCAGAAAGATATATTACATGTATTTCTTGATCATGTAAATGTTACCTATACATTTCTCCAATTATAATGAACAAGGAGACAAAATTGTTTGAGCATGTGTGCAAGTCCGAAACAGAATAGTGTCCTCCTAATGTATATATTCGATACAAAAACAGCTTCACTGGGCTCAAGTGCTAGGAATTCTCCTAGTGCTATGTCAAGGCCTTCCTGGATAAGACTGTAAGTTGGTGTTGAGTAGCCACGACAGTAAATCAATCTGTCAATCTCTACTGGTAATAGGAGTGTCTTAATTAACTCAAATCCTCCAGTCATGTACCACTTGCCATCCACACTCATTGGGTATTGTAAATCTCAGTAAGATGCTATTACATTGACAACCAGCGGATCAATGCACAAATGTTATGATCATCAGGGCGGAAAACCTTGCTTGCTATCACGTATTACAAGAGAACCCAGCCATTCTCATTAGCAATACTCACATTATACCTACACACTACCATATAGGCATAGGAGGTTAGAATCAACAACAATCTAAAACCTCAAGTATATACATGAAATGAATTTAGCGTCTAAAAGTTTGAGTCCTTGTGTTGGTTTATTTTTATATAAAAACTACAGAAATGTGCGAAA
This sequence comes from Mizuhopecten yessoensis, assembly GCF_002113885.1. NCBI lineage: Eukaryota > Metazoa > Mollusca > Bivalvia > Pectinida > Pectinidae > Mizuhopecten > Mizuhopecten yessoensis. The sequence continues at coordinate 714,288 of NW_018480063.1, read as the reverse complement.
TATCAGTAAAGATATTTCTCAAGATCAATACAAACAAGAGGCCTAGAGGGCCTGTATCGCTCACCTGGATATCAAAGCAATCATGGCAAAATATTCTCCAAATAAGATCCAAAGGAATGGGGCCAGACCCTAAGGAAAATCCTTGTATCCTATCTGTATTAGATTTTTCATGCCCAGAAATTTTATGTATTGTTATGGGGTGGGGATCTCAACTGTTTCCAAGCTGTGACGCAGAAACTAGGTCCCTAGGGTTGTGGCCAGACCCTAGGATCAATTATAATATCATGACTGCATTCGTCTCTTTATGCCCAGCGCTTGTATATACAGTTTTGGGGTGGGGATCTCAACCGTTTCAAAGTCATGACCCAAGGACTATGTCTCCAAGGACTATGTCTCCAAGGGTGGGGCCAGACCCCTAGGCAATCCTGGAAGCATATGTGCATTCTTCTCTTCATTTTCAGCAATTGTATATATGGTTATAGGTTAGGGATCTTAACCATTTCCAAGCAATAAACTATTTTTGGCCCTCCCCTTTAGCCAAGGGGGTCAGCCTCACTACTTGTACAATTTGAATCCCTGCCTCCCATGAATGCTTCCAACCAAATATGATTGATATCTAGTGCATAGTTCTACAGAAGAAGTAATTTATAGCAATATAGCCAAATTACCCTTTTTGACCCGCCCCTCAGCCCCTTTGGGGTCAGCCCCACCATTTGTACAATTTTGAATCCCCGCCTCTCATGAATGCTTCTGACCAAATATGATTGATATCCATTGCATAGTTCTACAGAAGAAGTTTTTTGTAACAATATAGACAAATTGCCCCCTTTTGGCCACGCCCCTCAGCCCCCATCACTTAGTTCCAGAGAAGAAGACGCTTACAGCAATATAGCCTAATTGCCCCTTTTGGCCCCGCCCCTAAGCCCCCTGGGGGGTCAGCCCATCTATTTGTACAATTTTGAATTCCCACCACCTGTGGATGCTTCCAGTCCAATATGGTTGATATCCATCACTTAGTTCCAGAGAAGAAGTCGCTTAAAGCAATATAGCCTAATTGCCCCCGCCCCTCAGCCCCGTGGGGGGTCAGCCAAACTATTTGTACAATTTTGAATCCCCACCACCTAGGGATGCTTCCAGTTAAATTTAGTTAAATTCCAATCAGTGGTTAAGAAGAAGAAGTCGTTTAAAGCAATTGTTGAAGTACAGACGACGGACGGACGACGGACGCCACGGTATGGCATAAGCTCACCTTGGTCCGAAGGACCAAGGAAGCTAATTAAACAAAATTATCATTAGTTGTGATGGCAATGTATCATCATAGAAATTTACCCACAATGACATTTTTGTAACAATTTTTAGTTGCATCTTTTAAAATAACAACAATATACTATAGTGCCTTAGTTGGTTTTGGGAACTTCAAGAGTACTATAGATACTCTCATACTTAATAATGTATCTGTTAGTTCTGAGGAATTGAATCAATGGCATAATCCATGTTTTCAGAAGCAGTTTGCCAAGTTTCAGATTTATTCATTCTGTATTACATAAAACATGTTGACTTGGGTCTTTGTTGATGTTTGGATATCTTTACCAATGAAAGAGTCATTTATTTGTTCGTGTTTATCAGTCCTACATTCAAAAAGATATTACATGAATTATGTCATTTTAGTCCACAATAATTACCGTCCCTAGTCGTCGGTCTGATTCTGGCCTTTTTTATAAAATTTTATTGAACAACATTTACCTTATAATCAATAACCTCTACACACAGTGGTTCATTTTAAGTGACCTTTACATACAGTGGTTCATTTTAGATGTTACCTTTACACACAGTGGTTCAATTTAGATGTGACCTCTACACACAGTGGTTCATTTTAGATGTGACCTTTACACACTGTGGTTTATTTTAGATGTTACCTTTACACACAGTGGTTCATTTTAGAAGTTACCTTTACACACAGTGGTTCATTTGAGAAGTTAACTCGATACACAGTGGTTCATTTGAGAAGTTAACTCTACACACAGTGGTTCATTTGAGAATTTAACTTTACACAGTGGTTCATTTTAGAAGTTAACTCTACATACAGTGATTCAATTAAGAAGTAAGCTCTATAAACATTTGTACAGCTGTTCAGTTTTAGTTAAAGTTATAGACATTAAAATAAGTATGTCAACATTAACACCGAACATTTTTATCTTTCCATACATCAAATTGTATTAAATGAAGGTCGTGTAATTCTGTATGGATTATGACTCTTGTATGTTTGTTTTAAAAGCTCTATAGACATGAAAGTAACAGACATATGGATAGTAATGACAGAGGTCGCCCCAGTGCTATATAACACACACAATCCGTTACAGAGGAAGACAGAGATGCAAGCTTGAAATTGCTAGCTGACCAGATCAATACCCATAGTAATGCTTGCTCAAAATTAACAACAGAAGAATCAATAAGTTTCTAGTTGACATTGCAGGGATTCCCAGTCACCCTACTGCAATGTAGGCCTTTATAGGGGTCACGGCATTTCTCTCACTACATTCTGTTGTTTACCATGTAATCATTCCCATCATTAAACTCCTGGGACGAAGGACCATAAAGGCTATTTAGGTCTTCGCTTTTCTAATTAAAAAATGTATTTAAAAGTTTATACCAAAAAGCTGATTTCAGGTGCTACATGTGTAACACAGTGTTAATAAAGTTTAGATGACATGTGCTGTATGTATACATAGAGTAACAATACCATTTCTTTCTCTACAGAAGGGTGATCAGTGCCTGCTATTCCAACTAGTGATACAGGGTTCTTTAAGCTGGTGACATTTTCAGCTAAATTGCCTACAGCTATAGTGGAATGATAGAATCAATATGAAGATTCTATTAGAATAATACCCATACAGATCACTTACTGTTTATCATGATACTAAAATTCTGACGTGAACTAAACTTGACCCTGGAAATATGACCTTGACCAGCCAAGGTGAATGTTGTTTAACCCCTGTCATTCCACATGGAATTAGACGGGAACATGAGAATTGGTTTATAAGCGGCGACATCCTGGAGTGTGGATGTTTTGTGGGATGGATATCAAGGCACTGTTATCATGACAGTGGATACAATATCAATGCTATCCTAATTCACCTGGAAATTCAAATGAGATGTGCACCATTTGTTAGGTTTATGCTTGCCAGTATAAACACAAGCATACTTATTTGTTTGGTAGTTTATACAAGTATAATTATATGTATAAAGAATGTTTATGCAAATGTTTATTAGATGAAATTTCATAAGAAAAAATAAAAATTGAATTTCCACCTGCAGTCAATTATTTCTAGAGTTTGATATCTATGTTACATGTATTGTAACACACCTTTTGTGCATCTATATTTGCATACTGCATAACAATAAGGAATTTTATTTAGGATACATCAGAACCTGTCACGATACAGGTACTGCATAATCAAATAGATTGTGTATGTATCACTTAGCGCATCTTATATCAAAATTTTCTGCAACACATTTAAAAGTCAAAATCCTAACTTAACATCAAAACTGCAACCACTTTATGGGGGGAATAAATATACAATTTTTTTACATAATATTTTTGAGCCAGAATACCGAGACATTAAACCTATTTAAGAATGTTTAAGCCAATTGTCATTCATTCCAGCAAGCTTCCATCACAGGCAGATTAATTCCAGACGTACTGTAAAAGGAACCATCAAACTTTAAACAGATACCAGCTCAGGACCATCAAACTCTAAACAGATGCCAGCTCAGGACCATCAAACTCTAAACAGATGCCAGCTCAGGACCATCAAACTCTAAACAGATGCCAGCTCAGGACCATCAAACTCTAAACAGATGCCAGCTCAGGACCATCAAACTCTAAACAGATGCCAGCTCAGGACCATCAAACTCTAAACAGATGCCAGCTCAGGACCATCAAACTCTAAACAGATGCCAGCTCAGGACCATCAAACTCTAAACAGATGCCAGCTCAGGACCATCAAACTCTAAACAGATGCCAGCTCAGGACCATCAAACTCTAAACAGATGCCAGCTCAGGACCATCAAACTCTAAACAGATGCCAGCTCAGGACCATCAAACTCTAAACAAATGCCAGCTCAAGACCATCAAACTCTCGACAGATACCAGCTCAGGACCATCAAACTCTAGACAGATGCCAGCTCAGGACCATCAAACTCTATCTAGACAGATGCCAGCTCAGGACCATCAAACTCTATCTAGACAGATGCCAGCTCAGGACCATCAAACTCTTGACAGATACCAGCTCAGGACCATCAAACTCTAGACAGATGCCAGCTCAGGACCACCAAACTCTAGACAGATGCCAGCTCAGGACCATCAAACTCTAGATAGATGCCAGCTCAGGACCATCAAACTCTAGACAGGTGCCAGCTCAGGACCACCAAACTCTAGACAGATACCAGCTCAGGACCATCAAACTCTAAACAGATGCCAGCTCAGGACCACCAAACTCTAGACAGATGCCAGCTCAGGACCATTAAACTCCAGTTAGATGCTAACTCAAAACCATCAAACTCCAGACAGAAGATCTTTGATATGAGCTTATGATATAAACCAAGATCCACTGTACTACATGTATTATGTAATAATTGCTACTGAGTGGACAAAGCAAGATTTACTTCATCCTCGATATCCAGGGGTTAAGCTCACTTACAATGTACGCTCTCTGCACCCCTGGAATATGTCATAGCAAAATAGAAAGCTCAGTGTGCACCACCTTGTTGATGAGACAAGAAGACTAGTTTGATTCTTAGATGTACATCAAAAAAGTCTTGCGGTCACGTAACATTAAAAATTAACTGACTTTGAAGTCAGGTGTTATCCCTTCGTAATCTTCAAAGGACAAGTATCAGCCTAGCTATTGGTCAGTTTTATTTTTACCCGAGACCAATCAAACAGCTATCTTTGTGCCTTCAATTTGCTATGACATATTCCAGTGGTGCAGAAAGTGTACATGAGCATAACCCATGATATACATACACACTAAAATAGGATTTTTCCACAAAATATTTTACAAAATTCTTACAAAATCTCTGAATCACTAGTCTTAAATAATTGTTCATTTAAAACTTTTTTTTCAACATAATCAAAGGAATCACTGCTAACCAGTTAGAGTATGGATGTTTTATTTCTGCAATATCCCCAAAACTCTCCATGACACCTCAATCCTCAACCTTATTTGTCATGAAGTAGTTGAATTCAAGTTTTTTCTATCTGCCCTGTTGTGGAATTGATAACACTGTTAAGCCGTTGAATGTATCACTTCATTACAGTTAATTAGGATGCAACAAAATTCTGTGATGTCAACACTATTTTTTTAGTGGGATTTGTTTGTGTAATTGTGTACTGTTTACACTATTATTGTTGAGATTCCTTTATTTCTTTATTAACTATTATTGTTGTAATCACGAGCAAATGTAACATAAACTGCTGCTTCAAAGCTAGATAACTTATGTTCATTTATATGTGATCAATCATAGTATTTAATCTCAGAACCTTAATTACATTTAAATGTCCCTCAGAGAATGAATTACAATGTTAGAATAGATCTGTGTTTTGCAACCACTATATTAGTCACTATTCACTAAATTGTAGTTCAGTTATACACAGTAACATAGCCAACAGTTGTATAGTTATACACAGTAACATAGCCAACAGTTATACAGTTATACACAGTAACATAGCCAACAGTTGTATAGTTATACACAGTTACATAGCCAACAGTAGTTCAGTTATACACAGATACATAGCCAACAGTAGTTCAGTTATACACGGTTACATAGCCAACAGCTGTAATACAGTTGTACACAGTTACATAGCCAACAGTTATCCAGTTATACTCAGTTACATAGCCAACAGTTATCCAGTTATACTCAGTTACATAGCCAACAGTTATCCAGTTATACTCAGTTACATAGCCAACAGTTATCCAGTTATACTCAGTTACATAGCCAACAGTTATCCAGTTATACTCAGTTACATAGCCAACAGTTATCCAGTTATACTCAGTTACATAGCCAACAGTTATCCAGTTATACTCAGTTACATAGCCAACAGTAGTATAGTTATACACAGTGACATATCCAATAGTTATACAGTTATACACAATTACATAGCCAACAGTAGTATAGTTATACACAGTGACATAGCCAATAGTTATACAGTTATACACAATTACATAGCCAACAGTAGTTCAGTTATACACAGATACATATAGCCAATAGTTAGACAGTTATACACAGTTACATATAGCCAATAGTTAGACAGTTATACACAGTTACATATAGCCAATAGTTAGACAGTTATACACAGTTACATAGCCTTTGGCTATGTAACTCTGTATAACTGTATTACTGTCAGCTATGTAACTGTGTATAACTGTAATACTGTTGGCTATGTAAAACTGTGTATAACTGTATTACTGCCGGCTATGTAACTGTATATTTACATTTGCATGGCATTGTCACTATATAGCCTCTTTGAAAGCTGTGTCGTTGATGGGACTTTAATTACCATGCATCACGAGACACAATTCTTAGTGTATTAATACAACACTGACCGGAACTACAATATCCAATATAAATAAACATGATGGCTGCTGAAATATCGCTGGGCATTGTGAGATTTGACAATGTCATTGTAAATTTATGTGCAAAATAAAAAATAAAATAAAAAACTTTTTTTACAACGAAAACAAGACCAAGGTCTGCAATATCGTACAAAATGCACATCGGTTGAAATCACGAATGCCGGCAATGGAAACAATTTTAATGCTCATGCTATTTATCAGCAATATCGTCTGTTACACTGCACTGATCAACAGGGGTTCGTTACAAATGTCTGAAATACACATATTCTATAAACCTACTGACACATGTGTAACAAGACCTACTGATATGAGTCACAGCACACATAAACATTTCAGACATTTGTAACGAACCTGTGCTCCCTCGCAAGATCACTCACTTCAAGTGCTATCAGTTTCACGCGTCTCGCATCCAAGGTCCTCAGTTTCTGACGACATGTCAAATAACGAGGCTGTTATAGAATCTACCGACTGTTGTCAGGTTCCCATACAATCACCCAATAAATTCACGCCTGGATTCTTCACAAAATGAGCAAAGAGAAAAGTTTGAATTATCTTCCAAAAATAACTCCCTCGTGGAGGGCAAGGTCGGATTTACAGTGTTCACTGTATTTGTCCATGCGCAAAATTTGTTCCGGGGAAAAATCGAAACAATTTCAAATCTAACTTTCAGCTCAGAGTTCTATTGATGAACTTAAATCACCCTATGGACATATCATACGCAATTGTATTGATACTGAACTGTGGAATAACATTGAAGTGTTTGTTAAAATTTCAAAGTACTACTTTGCTTGCCAATCAGCACGCGACAATACGTTGTTAAAACTATTGAACGAAATTGTGTGGACTGTCGATAAGGCGGGCATTCTTAATTTTAAATATAAATTATAAGTTAAAAAATAACATAAGAGGCAGAGAAAACGTAAATATAAGTATTGTACTGTTTTTGTATGGTATTTATGATCTATTTGAATGACACAGCTTTGCAAGCAAACAACATAATGCGCGCTAAGTTCAATGCTTAAATAACTGTATTACTGTTGGCTATGTAACTGTGTATAACTGTATAACTTATTGTTGGCTAGTGAATTTAAAAATTTATCCAAAAACTAAATGTTTACCAGTATTCACTATTCACACATCCATTATTGATTAAACAATAATATTTACAGTCTACACAGCTATTTACACAATAATTGTTAACAGACCTGAACCATTGCATTAAAAACTAAGGAAACCAAAGAAAAAGGAAATTTTATTTCCTCCTGATTACAATCTAGGTAACAGTTCAGATTTTGGATCAAACATGAAATCTTTAAAATCCACTGCTGCAAGTTGCAATGTTAAATTGGTCTGTATGAAATGCAAGTAAAGGATGTGTGACCAGTAGTCATCATTATATACGCATCATCAATAATACTGGCGCCAATGTTTAGACAAAATAAATGTATAATGGCAAAAGGCAAGTAGCACATTGTAACCAGTTCCATCTTGATCATTATTTACATTGTTAAAATCAATATCAGTTGTATTGTCTTACAACTTATATAGTTGAGCCTGGTTTAAGTTGTAAATAAAAAATACTTTTTTTTCAAAAAAGGAGAAAAGAAAAAGGGGAAAAGAGTTTAGAATCAAATGAATGCAGTAGTTGTTTCACACTAAAACATATATATCTATTATGTAGCTGATACAATGACATTTACGTATACACCAACCAACTGAATATGGACGTTTGCCATTAGGTGACCATTACTTTCAAACACTTGGTTAGGAAAGTTTGATTGACAATTTTTTTTGAAAATGAATTACTATATATTCATAGTTAATGTTGAAAAATAATGATGGCCCAAACATAAAATCCATTAGCCCTGGGCACCAGACAATTTTAATTGTACACACCTAATTAAGTTGATACTGCTGAAAAGGATGGGTGGGCTTAATACCAGACATAAGCTAATTATTGCCAGATTAATACGGATGTAATTTGTAATGCATAAACAGGACATTTGTTACCTAACTTAGTAAGTAGTACATATGTGTACATTTTTGTGAGCATTTTGATACAGTTGTTAACCAGATAATTTGATATATTGCAATGCAATATATACAAATATACTGCTTTAATAGATCAATAACAACGCCCTCTTTTCAAAAAGTGACAATTGAGACCGGAAAAGATTTTTCTTGAGATTTGTTCCGTATTTCATGTTGAGTAGAATTTTTAATACTTGGCCTACCTGGTGGACAGTAATGAGGAGTGCCAGGAAGGCACACACACCCCCAATGCCCTGGGCTGCTCTGGTTTGGAGGAAGATCAGGGGCTGGATGTACGATGCATTCCCCGTCACATTCTCCAGGGCCGGCAGAAGTGTTGTCATGGAGCTACGGTTACCAGGGATACTTGTTGTAACAGGTATAGGTGTAGAAAGGTTTACGGTGGGCACACTTGTGCCACTGGAGTTCATCTGAAACACAATAAAACAGTGAATCAATAAGTGATTCCACAGGTATTCTTATATTAGTGTGTGTATATGCATTGATCTATATTCTATTCATATCATTTTGAAGAAAAATGCATACAAAATCAAGAATAGGCTCAAAGGGCCTGTATCTCTCACCTGAATAGCAAACAAGCAAATTCGTGGAATTTATATCCCCCGCTTGCATGCAGGACATATTGTAGGTAAACATTATTGAGGTTAGGTTTAGACATGTGAGTATCGTGCTGTTGAGACATAATGTATAGCTTAAAACTTGAAGAATAAAAAAAGCCTTATACCTCATTTATTATCTNAAAAAGCCTTATACCTCATTAATTATCTGTAAATATGCACAAATCACATCTGTTGGCAAACTTAGGATGAGTCGGATGTGCATACAGAATTTGGTTGAAATATCTGTACAATATCTACAGCAATTATCACACGAAAAACAAAATGTGCCCAAGATGGGTGAAAAGACAGAGGAACACAAACATTGTTACCAAATCTGAAGGAATTTGGCTAATATTTGCTAGAGCTATTAAGCGGAAACTGCAGATAATGATGTTTTTCGTTAATCAAGGGTTAATCAAGGGGCCATAACTCCGCCAAATGGAGTCCGATTAAAGTGGTTGTCAAAATGGCTGAGCCCTTAATGTGATGAACTCTTTTACTTAGTTTGAAGACTATCAGATAATATTTGCGAGAGTTAATGAACAGAAACGGTAGATAATGATGTTTTGCGCTATTCAAGGGGCCATAACCCCGCCAAATAAAGTCTGTTGAAAGTGGTCATCAAACTTGGTCGAGCCCTTAAGGCATTTAACCCTGGTACCAAGCTTGAAGAAAATCAGTTCCCATTTGTTGCAGTTATCGGAACTAACACTACAGGTTTTAAGGTTTTAATACATTTGCTCACTACGATCATCAACATATACAGTAGCACTTACGGTGAACAACCAAGCGTGAGCCCCCGATATGACCGCTTGTCAAGAAGAAGTCTCCTTTCTCATTTTCATTATTAATATCCCTGAATATTTCGGTTATCCTCTTATGTGCAGAAAAAGAATGTATGATGTTTTTTCAGCAGAATACAGGCATTTTTCAATTTTATGCCCAAGACAACTTGCCAATGTCTCAATTTGTGCGCCATTTGCAATATTGATGTCAGCGGAATCAGTTATGCATTTAGAAATGGTATTTTCAAACTCGCTACTTCAACCGTCTAAACTACCTTGTTGTGATAAATATTAAATACCAGAACCGATAACGCTATGAAATCCGGATTTTGGATAATAAGTTGTAGAGTCGGCGGAAAAAATGAGGTCGGTCGGGTTACCCGAAACACACCTATTTTTTGTTTTGGTCTAATAATCATTCATCACTCTTAACTAACACAAATTATTTGAGTCAAATTGATAAATGAATTTGATACAACTTAAACCCATCAATACATGTACCGGCTGAATATGATGACCATGGGTTGAGGCATTTTAACACAAGTTACAGGTAGGTCAAACCATCAAGGTCACCCATTTGAACAAAGTTCAACCAGAATGGTAATGGCTAAATATCATAACATTTAAAGATTTTAACACAATTGGCCATAAGGACCATGAAAGCAGATCAAGATCATTTGTTATCAAACTTGATAGCCTTTCATCCTAACATGATATAATAAATAATAATAATAATATACAACATTTATATAGCGCCCTATATAATTTGTTAAATTACTCTAAAGTGCTAGGCCTCTCTTATAAGTCATTCAGATAAAAAGTTTTCATGTGAATGTCATACAAGTTTTCAAACCTGCAAACCTTTTATTCAAATCTCAAACAAGAAAAAATGTTATCAACAAAAAAAAAGGGGAAAAATTCATAACAGAAAGGTCATGTACCGTATATAGTGCATATCATAATCACACTCACAGGCTTATAACACAATGCTGCAGTAAAATGCAAGATGTACGTAAGTGACAGAGTCAACACAACAGCCTCCAGCTATTAGTGTTTTGTAATGCATATATGACATTTTTTATGAATCATATGGTTGTACACCGTATATGCACCATGAAAACCTTTGTTTGTATATATTTTATGAGAAGTTATGTCATGTGATTACAAGTAACAACACAAGGAACCATCCATCAAATAGTATACTAGAAAGAGCTGTGGATTTGTAACATATGTAATTACTCATCAGTTACCAATTAATACATACTAACACAGGTCTGTGGTCAGACATTACTGACTCTTACTGCATACAGAGACTGTATGCATTCATTTTAGAGCATTTCTAAAACTTAGAAACCTTGGTTATTTCATTCTGAAAAGGTACTATTTAAAACCATACTGATCATGAATGAGTAAACATGCACTGCATGCACACACAAAGCCAGAACACCAAACACTATTTATTTAACTATCTCTTTATGAACAATGTACCCAATCGTGTAAATGCTTAATTCTATTTCAATATTTTATCTGATATCGATGAACCTCTTTGCTATCTAATTATGCATTATATTCATTTTCATCAATGTCAAACTTTCAGCTTTATTTCTTCATTTGGAGGAAGATAACAACAGCATAAGTTGTGTCAAAGACATGGCAAACATCTGGATCTTCACAGTCAATATATTCTGAAAACTCACGAGTGAGTTGTACAAAAGACAATTTTGAAAGAGCATGTGTTCTTGGCTAAAAAATATATGGTAATATTTTTTTAATGTTTTCCACTTCCAACAAAAAGTACTAGTAGGGTAGGTAGGCAAAGCATTCTTTTTTGATATAAGATGAACTTTATTTATTTTACTATTGTGAATTTGAAACAAATTCTAACTAATATTAATCACTCTTGTTGGCCTGAATGGAAGTGAACTTCAGGGGGTCTTAATGCGGGAGGAACCAAGAGTACCTACCAAATACCCCACATGGTCTCCATTAGTCAGGCAGGTGACCCAATACCTTTTCACATCCTATCAGGTAATCCAACTCTAGTCACCTTAGTGAAAAGTGGATGCGTTATCCACTGTGCCACCCAATAATCCACCAAACAAAAATAAAAGGTATCATTCTTTTACATATAGAGCTTTGGAGTAACATTTGGTTGTTAAAAAGTCACCAAAAAGGGTTAGGGTAGCTAGGTTATAAAATAGCAAAGGCAAATAAAGTTTAACCTAATTTGTTTTGTCTTATTACAAGATTGACTCCAATAATTTCTACATGACAGTACGTTTTGGAACACATAATGTTTGAGTCATGGACTTAAGTATTTCCTAAAGGACTCACCCGCATTTTGAGAACCCAATATACTTTAGTCATGGGACTCATGCATCAACCTTATGACATTATGACCTCATCAACTCCTTCATGCTGTTATTAATTAACCCAATGATTGTGATGTCATTTTATGGTTACATCTTTTATATAGTGAAAGCATATATGTCCTAATCAAGTCCAAGAAACAATTTGGTTGTATATTTTTCTTTCTGTTGGCAGTGTGCACCTCAGCACAAACATGTTGGCTTTGCTACCTTCATTAATTTTCATGAATATGTCTATCTTGCAGAATATGCAGAGAAAAAAAACAATTTGGTATTTTCTAATCATAACATCAATAACATTCAATTCCACATGAATACTTTTCAAACTATAACCACAGGAGCCTGAAGTTCTGTCAACAATGAATAATAACAGTAATACCAAAAAAAATACCTATAATAAGCTTCTATTTTTTAAGCATATTATAGGTGTTTTTTTTGTATTATTGTTATTATTCATTATTGACAGAACTTCAGGCTCCTGTGATATTACGAAGTGGTTTAATTTGTCTGGACCTGATGACACCAGAAAGGTGACAACTCCCACTGTTTCACCACAATAGAATAACTGTGTTGTTTTACCGGTTTATTAGCTTGCTGTAACCAAGTCCAGTGGTGCTTTATCGTGACCAGTTTCCAAGTCAAACATTATCGGGCAAACATATTTTTGATTGATTATATAACTGCATGAACATTTAAACCCCGACCAAACAAAGGCTAGACATACATATACAGTAAAACGCTAATGACCGCCATTGATCATGTGTTATTATTATGTTACAAGATACAACTGGTGGCAAAATGCAGTTGTGTGTTACATGTATATTGTTGATTAGCTAAACATCTGTTTTTCTACAATGGAAATTATGAAGTAAAACTCACCTTGACATGCAAATAGAAAGATGATTATTACAATGAAAACATCATTTCACGATAATTCTTTCTCACACAATATTTAAATGTATAAATATTTACATTTTTAACAAGTGTCTGTCCATTTCCTGCTAGAATCTAGGAAATGACGTTTCCGCATATGATCATGACGTCACAGACACAACATCAATATTCGTTGAACTTTATCTAAACACTTTTATTTAGGTTGTGATCATGGTAATGAATGAAATATAACTTAAGATTTAATGTGAGCAGTTTGCTTTTATGTCTCGTGACATTGAACAAAAAGAAAAAGATTTTTTAGTAAAACGATTTCCCAATGGAACTCTTCAATGTGAAAAACAATTTAGGTTATGATATGGACACTTCCTGTTTATTATTACTGGCGGGAAACTGAAGTTTTGTCTACTGGAACAAGAGAAACATTTTACAAACACAACTTTTTCCAGAGATGCAGCGATCGATAACGTAAATACAAATTTCACTGTTATAACTATGTTACTAAATTAGTGTCACGTGCGTTTCCCTAATGAGTAACTGATAATATGTGGTTTCACTGAATTCTAGACGTTTCGGTACCTAAACTAAAGACTAGGATGTTTCGGTACTTTTTTGTCGGTGTGATGACAAGACATCTCGCTACCGAAACGTCCGAGTCCTGAAACGTCTGTTCCCCGTTTCACTTACATAGTTAGATTGCGCTTATACAGCAGAAAGGCAGTGTTGAAAACAATGACCATTTTGATATTTGGTGCATAGGGGCCTGTCGCCTGGTGTGTGAACCTTGTGGTCGTAGTTGCAAGTATTTTTTACACAGTTACAATACTTCGATCATTAGACTTGCACTTTCCACTTGCTCAACAAATATGACCTACCCCTTTGTTAATATTTGACATCGTGGGAAGAGAGAAAATTTAGGTATGAATAGTTTCTTGAAAAACTCACACAATCGCTGTGGCTAGATTTCGGCGACAAATCTCCATGTTATATAGAGCAGTTGATAGCTGATACTAAACAGGGGGCCAATCAAAATTTTGGAGTCTGCGATTATGGTCAGTTTTAGCAGACTAACCTGGTTCATCAGAAAGTCCTTCAAAAGATCTAGAGGGAATGGCCATCCTGAATTTCAACTCGATTAAGTCATATTTAAAGAATCCAATTAATTATCTGGATTCAGATATTTAGTTTTGAAATTTTGAACTTGTGCTAAGTTATTTAAATTATATGTAGCAACATTAACTTGCATTAAGGCTGATGCTTTAGCAAAAATAGTTCACTGGTAGCATATTTTATAACTTGTCAGTCTCTTGCACGGAAAGTTTAATTTGTGTACATGTTTCTGCTTGTTTCTAATGCCAGTTTTACAACATTTTCAATTCTGCTGCCTTGTTTGGTTAATTGAAGATTTCAAAAGGTTTTGAGATGCTGTGATAAAGTGGCTATATAGTACTCAATGGCCTAGTCCGCTAAAACTGACCATAATCGCAGGCTCAAAAATTTTGATCGGTCGCCTGTTTATGGTCGGCTATCGACTGCTCTTAAAAATGCGGGGATTGTCGTCGAAATTTGGCGACAGCGATTGTGAGAGTTATACAGGTTTGTCGGAGAAAATAATCATACCTTTATTTCAGTTGATTCATTTCTCACTCCCTTGACTAGATGTCATGTCCGTACTCGATACAAAATGGACTCTACATCGTTTTATTAAATTGAAGTGCTTACGACTGCTCACATCGACTATCAATGGCCAACATTGCATGTTTACAAGTATATGTTGTAAGGGAAATAACTCATAACATTTATTCGCTAAGCAGCTGATGTTTTGAATCTTGATCTTACTTGCAGGGTTACTAACTAATGCTCAACAAATGACATCAGTGATATCTGATATAGTTATTTTATTTGAATTCACTAGTTTTAAATGAATGTACACTACAATAAAGGATACCGTGTATAAGTCATGTTCCTTTGGACAGTTACTGAATACTCGTACTTAACTTTAGACTTACTCCATCACCACTTCCAATTCCTATAACATCATTATTTAATAATCATACATTTTCTTTCGCTAGATGCTAAACTGGAACTGAAACATAACTTCTCTCATGATGTTTTATTAGTTAGTGAACATTATGTAATTAGATATGCACCATTTTGATGATTGACAATGTACCTTCTTGTCAAATCCTAGCTTTTGTGTGTAAAACTGGCAAAATATCTGTATATTTTTAAAATCTGGGGAAAAGTTTGATCAGTAGAAATTCAACCTGGCAAGTGGATTAGTTTCCTTATAATTACCCTTAGCAAGTGACTTGGTTTACCGTTATTGGTTAACCTTTGGCTTACAGTTCTAGTTTGTATTGGCCTTACTGACCATCTGTAATTAATCGTGTTAACTGACCAATTATTTTAAATTCTACATCCACATAATATGAAAAGTACACCCGTTGTTTCTTGAAATACTAATTATTTCTGAATCAATATTTTCTTATTTGTACCAACCAAGGTATTTACACTTATTGTTGAGTTTTATGTAACATTGAAATTATTTTTTGTTTCTTATAATTACAGAGCATTCTTTGCTTCCCCAAGGGTGAAAAACAAGGAAGAAGAAAAGACCATAGAAAAGAAAGATGATTCTAAAAAGTATAACCTTATTATTTCTGTAATGGTTAATCGATAAAAAGAAATTACATCCATTTTGCTTTGCTCAAGTGACCTATTCTAATCGCTTCCCGACTGTCGTCGTGCGTAAACTTTTTACATTTTCAACTTCTTCTCAAGAACCAATGGATGGATTTTTTTCAAACTTGGTCAGAATCATCCTTGGTAGTTGAGGCTACAAAATTGTAAAATTGGTGCTCCTACCCCAACCCCTGGGGCCAGGGCGGGGCCCGAAAGGGAAAATTAATCAATATTTCAAAAATCTTCATCTCCAGACTCAGAGGTACTACACTCATTTTCTCTACATGAAAAGAAAGATAATCAGGGGCTTTACTTAAATTTTAAATTTCAGGACCCCCGAGCTACCCGTTCTCCCTTGGGGAGGGGGTAAATTTTACTATAGTTTATATAGGGAAACAACACTTTTGGGTATATTTTGACAACTTTCTGTAGGAAATTATTTTTACTTGGTCAGAATTATCCTTGGAGGAAGATGGTTTCAAATTGTAAAATTGAGATTCCTACCCCAACCCCTGGGGCCAGGGCGGGGCCCCAAAGATAAATTTAACCAATTTTTCAAAAACTATTTTTACTTTGTCAGAATCATCTTTGGTGAATGAAAGTATTACTTGGTACAATTGGAATTCCTGCCCCATCCCCAGGGTCTCGGGTGGGGCACAAAAGGGAACATTTACCAATATTTAGGTCACCTGAGCTTTGCTCAAGTGACCTATTCTAATCGCTTCCCGACTGTCGTCGTGCGTAAACTTTTTACATTTTCAACTTCTTCTCAAGAACCAGTGGATGGAATGTTTTCAAACTTGGTCAGAATCATCCTGGGTAGATGAGACTACAAAATTGTAAAATTGGTGCTCCTACCCCAACCCCTGGGGCCAGGGCGGGGCCCGAAAGGGAAAATTAATCAATATTACAAAAATCTTCTTCTCAAGACCCAGAGGTACTACACTCATTTTCTCTACATGAAAAGAAAGATAATCAGGGGCTTTACTTAAATTTTGAATTTCAGGACCCCAGAGCTATCCGTTCTCCCTTGGGGAGGGGGTAAAGTTTACTATAGTTTATATAGGGAAATAACACTTTTGGGTATATATTTTATCCATTTTCAACAGAAAATTACTCAAACTTAGTCAGAATCATCTTTGGTGAATGAGAGTATTACTTGGTACAATTGGAATTCCTGCCCCATCCCCAGGGTCTAGGGTGGGGCCCAAAAGGGAACATTTACCAATATTTAGGTCACCTGAGCTTTGCTCAAGTGACCTATTCCAATCACTTTCCGTCCGTCGTCCGTCGTGCATAAACTTTTTACATTATCAACTTCTTTACAAGAACCAGTAGATGGAATTTTTCAAACTTGATCAGAATCATCCTTGGTAGATGAGGCTACCAAATTGTAAATTTTGGATTCCTATCCCGACCCTAGGGGCCAGGGCGGGGCCCAAAAGGGAAAATTAACCAATATTTCAAAAATCTTCTTCTCCAGACTCAGAGGTATTACAGTCATTTTCTCTGCATGGATCTTGGAAGGATCATCAGGGGCTTTATTTAAATTGTAAATTTCAGGACCCTCGAGCTATCCATTCTCCCTTGGGGAGGGGGTAAAGTTTTTTATAGTTTATATAGGGAAACAACACTTTTGGGTATATTTTGACAATTTTCTGTTGGAAATTATTCTTACTTGGTGAGAATTATCCTTGAAGGAAGATGGTTTTAAATTGTAAAATTGGGATTCCTACCCCAACCCTAGGGGCCAGGGCGGGGCCCAAAGGAAAATTTAACCAATTTTTCAAAAATCTTCTTCCCCAGACTTTAGTCCTATACTACAGTCAATTTCTCTGCATGGATGGAAAAATCATCAGGGGCTTTATTTAAATTGTAAATTTCAGGACCCCCGAGCTATCCGTTCTCCCTTGGGGAGGGGGTAATGTTAACTATAGTTTATATAGGGAAACAACACTTTTGGGTATATTTTCACGATTTTCTGTTGGAAATTATTCTTACTTGGTGAGAATTATCTTTGGAGGAGGAAGATGGTTTTAAATTGTAAAATTGGGATTCCTACCCCAACCCTAGGGGCCAGGGCGGGGCCCAAAAGGGAAAATTGACCAATATTTCTAAAATGTTCTTCTCCAGACTCAGGGTATTACAGTCATTTTCTCTGCATTGATGGAAAGATCATAAGGGACTCTATTAAAATTGTAAATATCAGGACCCCTGAGCTATCCGTTCTCCCTTGGGGAGGGGGTAAAGTTTACTATAGTTTATATAGGGAAACAACACTTTTGGGTATATTTTGACAATTTTCTCTTGGAAATTATTTTTACTTGGTCAGAATCATCTTTGGTGGATGACGGTATCACATTGTAAACTTGGAATTCCTGCCCACTCCCCAGGGGTTAGAGCGGGGCCCCAAAGGGAACATTTACAAATATTTTTAAATTCTTATCCTTTGATGACATTACAAGTATTGTATTTCACTTAGTTTACATGCTGATATTCACATCACATTTAAACAATGAAATAAAGCTACCAGTACCTATTATATAACTCAGGTGACCGCTAAGGCCCTTGGGCCTCTTGTTTCAAATTATTATCCTTTGATGACATGACAAGTATTGTATTTCACTTAGTTTACATGCTGATTTCCACATCACATCTAAACAATAAAATAAAGCTACCAGTACCTATGATATAACTCAGGTAACCGCTAAGGCCCTTAGGCCTCTTGTTTTTTTACAGCAAACGAAATTGTATAACTTATTATAAGGGGTTTCTTTAAGGTTTTAAAAGTAAAAATCTCCAATTTATATCATGGAATTTAGAGTGGTACAAGAAAATAGCAAAAATCATTCATTTTGATATATTGGGTATAAATATAGGCCACCTTATGAATTGAGCTTCTTGTTATTTTAACATAGTTTATGTGTATTGTAGTATATACGTGCAAACCCAAGATTTTTGCAAATCAAAATTTGTGGTTAACCCTTTCACCACTGTAGACCATAATGGACTCTTCCAAATTATTGAATGGTAGAGTTCACTCAAGTTACATAGGGGTGAAATGGTTCAACTTAATGGGCATGACAAGGGTCATAATGAGCAAGATTAACCATGTCTGTCTGACATTTAATTGAATTTTGTGGACAGTTTTCATGGTACATGTATAGTGCCAAACTAAAGTAGAAAACCCTATTTCGATTTACTTTCAAATTGTGGGAATTCTTTTATCTAAAGTAGAATTTTATTCCACGCTTTGTATGAAGTTTGTTGCTCAAAATTTAAGAAACCACATAATAGATTTATAATCTGTTTTATGTTTCAACATTATAGTATTTTTACAAAAAGATAATGAATTACAACTCATAGTTCAGACTTCTTTTATATAAAAGGTGGTTGAAACAGAATTTTGGTTAATGTTTCTTTATCATATTTACAGAAAGGTTCCAAAGAAATCTCCCCTGAAACCTAAGAATTCATCTCCACCGAAAAAAGACTTGGATTCTCCAGTCAAAGCTCCTAGCAAAAAGAAAAGTCGAGCTCGAATTATAGAAAGTGATGATGAGTATGAGGAAGAAAATAACAAGGAGTCTGTTGCCATGGAAACAGAAGAAGCAGATCAAACAAAAGATGTAGAGGTGTCTGTTATATTTTTCTATAGATGTTATATGTGTTGTATGTTACATGGGTGATCCGGCAAAAAATTGAAACATTTGTTTTAGAAAGATGTCATGGATATATACAGGCCTTTTTTTGGGCCGAATATGGGCCAAATCCCCTCTCCAATTTTGGCGTTAATTTCCCCTATTTCAGCTTTATTTTCCCCTATTTTAGTTAAAAATCACCCATTTGTAATTAAAATAAAACCACTAATTTTCCATCAGTTCCACAACTGGGTGATTAATGTCATTTTCCCTGTGTTGATATTAGTTGTCACTGCTGATATTATATAATCTATAATTAACAGCGAGAAACAAAATTAAAGTTGTAATCCATGCCCCCTCTCATACTCTTCGCCTGGCTCTGGCCAGCAGCCCTCGCTGGACAGATCAGACACCTACAGCGCATATCTTCCCCTATTTCAAAAGAGAGTACTAACTTTCTGTTCCTGCATTAATTCCTGGATGTACTAGGATAAGGTGAGCTGTCACATACAGGTATACACCTCAAAGATCAGGGTCATGGCAAGGGCTCAATTCTATTCCTTGTCTAGCCAGTAACTTTTGGTATGTTCATTGATGGTTGCACTATACTAAACAATGTTTAAGGGACATGTATTACTTTGCAATGCTTCATTGTGCTTGTTATTGTTGAAAATTTGACTGATTCCCACTATTAAGACCCAAAAAACCAACTCATTTGTTTATGCCCTCCTTTTACTGATATGTAGGTTGTCAAACGTTTTGCTTGTGGTGTTTTTTACTTTGTTTATAATGTCCGAGAATTGGAACAGTGCCATCCTAAAATTACCTACTGTAATTCAATTCCTTTCTCTGTGTACCTTATTTCATAAAGTTTGTATTTTTTATCGATGACTGCTTGGATTCATGATTGAGATGATGCCAATTCGGAATTTTAATATTGATGAGATCTGAATTAATATTCATTCAAGACACAAATTTTTGAATAAATCTCATTGTTAATTCATAGAAAAATGAATTAATTTAGGATTCATGTTCACATGAATCATAGGTGCAACTTTATGTTCCATTTCAGAAAGAAGAAAAGACCGATAAGAATGACGAAAAGGGAGAAGATGAAAAAGAAGAAGACTCTGGTGTATCTTCTCAGTCTTCCACAGAAGTAACAGCTACCTCTCCAGCGGCTAAATCACCATTTGGAATCCCTGTCAGGAAAACTGGTTTGTAGACAAAGACAGACAGCAGTTGTAAACAGGGATAATATCAAAATCTTCCATTGTAATCCCTGCCTTTAGTGTCTCTTCCTTATTTTGGGGACTGTAGCATCTTTAACATTAGAAACCAAAAATGCAACAGCTGTCTTAAATCTTTTTGCTCATGGGAATGATTATCTAAACTATCTCTTCTCTAGCATCTTCCTGTCTTTGCGGAACCTCTTCCTTAGCAATTCCAGTCCTAAGCATGTTCCTGTCCCTAACAGGAACCTCTTTTTAGTAATTCCCACTATAGCCTCTTCATTTTCATAAAGAACTATTTATTAGCAGTCTCAGTCTCTTGCATATGTATTTCCATAAAAAAAAACCCATGTTCGTAGGCATACCACTTCCTGTCTAGGAACCACGTTCTTAGTAACACGCTGCCTGTTCACCCCAATCTTTAGCCTTACAGTTTTGTAAAGAACAGGTATGTTATCAATCCAAGTCTCTAGCATTTGCTGTAGAAATGTGTATTATAGTATATTACCTGTTAACCCATTCACCCCTGAAGTCACATTTGAACCTTACCAAATCAAAGACTGGGCAAGTCTAGTTTAAATTTGTAGGGGTGAATGAGTTCAGCATTAACCCTAGTTAGGATCAGGAAAAAACTGACAGGAGATGCTGTCAAATTTTCTCACAGATAGCATGTAAAACAGAAATGTCTCGCTATACTGAGTCCCTCCTGTACGCTTTTACTGGTCCCTTAACAAGTTCATGTGAACAAGTTTCACTGTACAATGTTTACTTCAGTGACTGCATCCTGCTATGATTTATATATACCCTATGGAATTGTCTATGATAAGCCTACACTTATTGTTAAAGGGGAGCTAAACATGACACTTGACTGCCATTATCTATTTTACTGGTACATCTTTTTCCTTCTTGAAACATTCTCTATATTTTCCTTTTACTCTTGATCATCTTACTGATAACTTTTTAGAATCAAAAGGGTAAAGCTAAAAAAAAAAATCCCATTACATTTTATTTTTATTCAAATTGGACTAAGTGACCACAAAATATAATGAAGAAAGGCACTGGAATAAAGTCATCAGACTTTGAATGGTTGTTTTAAATGATCTTGTAGTAATCTGTTTCCCTAATTTCCAGCTCGTAAATCAATGGGTAGCAAGAGAAAAACATTGAACTACAGTGATGAGGATAAAACACCATCCAAGAAAAGTAAGATGGGGTCTAAGACAGAGGAAGAAGGGGCTGAAACAACTGACAAATCACCAGAAAAATCAACAAAAGGAAAGGAAAAGTCGACAGGCTCTAAAAAAAATAATAAATCAAAGAAAGAAAAACCTGAGGAAAAGACGGATTGTGAAAATGTTGAAATGGAAGACGAGGACAAGGGATCAAAAGGAGATAAAAAGGAAGAAACAAATTCGAAAAAGACCGATTCAGATGATGTTGAGATGAAGGTAAAACACTGAAATTGTCTGGTATTTAAAATGTATTATGTTGTACATGTATCATTATCTTAAACTGTTCATTAAGAATCACAAATTATTTTGAGTAATGAAACATCACCATTGAAAAAATAGATAATTTTCTGAATAGCTTTAGTTTTACTAACTGTTACAACAAGAGATTTCGAGGTCTTCGATGAAAGTATTTTTTTTTTTTTTTTGTTATGTTCAATATTAATATTGTTTCTTTAGTCTGATGAAGAACCAAGTGAAGAGGAGTCGAACAAAACCAGAAAAGGCAGTGCTAAAGCTTCACCGAAAACCAGAAAGGATTCTACAAAAAGTAATAAAAAGTCACCCAAGGAGAAAAAAGAGAAAACACCTAAAGTTAAAAAAGAAAGTAAGAAAAAAAGTCCAAAATCTAAAAAAGAATCTAAAAAAGAACCAGCGGAGGAAAGTAAATCTGCATCAGACACAGAAATTGACAAAAGAGGTAAGAATTGTAATAATCAATGTATCATTGCTTCCTGTGGGTGTGATTTTCTAAAATCTGAAGCAAAATGTTTTTTAAAATACTGACTTAAAACAAGCAACATTGGATTTTTCTATTCCTTTATATAGTAATGGAACACATAAAACAGAACAGATTTTCTCTGGCTACTATCATAATTATCTTGTACATCTAGTACTCAAATCATGTAAGACAAGCAATGTTGCATATAAAAACCAAGGAATGTTATATTGTTAACATATATAACCTTGCATGTTGAACTTTGTGAAGAGTATAGAATGAATGAAGTTGAAGAGAGAGAAAAGATGTTAGTCACAGCCGTCAGGACAAGCACCTCATAAAAGTCACAGGAATTTCAAAAATGTAGTCATGTATTTTAAAAAGCAATATTTTTCGGGTAGTTGTCACAGAGAGGCACTACCTTTTTCGAAAGAAGAATACTATCCTTTTCAAATGGGAAAATAACTTAGGAAAATCTGTTTAGGTGGTTTAGTCTAAAATGAATTTTAGTGCGCTCCCCCAGGGGGGGCAGAGAACATAAGTGAGTATAACCCATGGAAGTTTGAGGATGTCTTGGCCCCATAATGCAATTTCCATTCTTTATTTTAACAGAGGAAGAAGAAGAATCAAAAGAAGAGAAGAAAGTTTCTATAAAGGCTGAACCCAAAACTCCTGTCCACAGCTTCTTTGGTGAGTATATTACCAGGAATAGAGGGTAGTTTACCTGCTTAATACTGTTACTAAACATTTCGAAGCACAGGTATTTTAACATTAAATTGTGAAGAGACCAGATCACTATTCTAAAAGAAGTCACAGAAACCTATTTTTACTTAATTCCAACAGAGCTATCATATATAAACTACTAGAATAAAAATAAGCAGTATTCACAGTAAATCAGAGTCAGAGATGCAGGTGCTCCCTATTAATCACAGTGTCCGTCCAACCAACAGTTCTGTATAAAGAAAAGCTTTGATATTACAGCTTTTAATCATTTCCACTTTAGCAATAACGTTTTATCGACGAGTTTACACTTTTCCCCAGAATATTGTACTGTCCTTTAAAGTGTTGGGCATGGCCGCCTTGCAATCTGTGATCTTGATGATTAGGTTGTTAACATGTTTTGAAGAGCAGACTAACTACACTTAATCTTATTATTTAAGAATATTCATGACTAAAACTTATTTCTGCTGAAACATTTCTAAAAGAGATCTAATAAAACCTTAAAAGTTTGCTGTGTTAGTCTACCAAGAGTTATGTCCCTTGGTAAGTACATATATTTAGAAACGCGAAAGCAACTTATCTGATATTATACTCAAGAACAATGCTTTCCCAAGCAGATATCAAAGTATATAAGGGAATTGAAAGTCATATAATGAGGTTCCTCCAAGAATCTTTATCAGAGTTCTTATACATAATAAATCTATTGGTATTCATGAGCAGTATATTTAGGATCCAGAATCATGTCATATATATCCATAGAAAACTGCTAAATTTTTCCTTCTGTCACCTCAACTGTTACATAAATGCTTTCAGTAATTACCATTAGTCATTAATAAAATTAACCATCTTTATTTCCAATGACACATATATGTATTATTTTTGAAAAACTTAAAATTCATTTAATTATTTTTTTTGTATAGAATTGGATGTTATTGCTGTTGTGTCACAACCTACTGCATTTTTGTAGATGTTTCTTAACACTTAGCTTTGGACATAGGACATAGATTTTCAGTCTTACCCTCAGTATTATAACGCTGTGGAGTCCTAAATGATGAAATGTCATATGGTGCAATTAATGTTTACTTTGTATGGATTTCTGCATTGATTTGCTAATTGATACATGCTTACTCTTGTATTATTTTACTGACAGCCCCAAAGAAAACCACAGTAAAGACAGAAGATAATAAAGAGGAGATTAAGACAGAACAGAAAAAGGACAAATCAAAGGAAGAAGGAACACAGAAGGAAGAGAATAGTAAGAAGAAAGAAAATAAGGAAGAAGAAAAAGCAGTTAAGAAAGAAACAGCAACGTAAGTTTTTATCAATTTATATTCTTTAATAAAAAATCTTTTAATGATGCTATACAATGCCATCTGTCTAAATCTCTAACAACACTTAAATTGTCTTTACATCCAGGAATTGGAAGTAGGGTACAGAATTTCAGCTCTGGGTAATGGACATTTTGAAACCTGATCTGTGTTTTTGTACTTGATATATTTGACCCACATGCTAAACACATTGTTGTTGAGATGGGGTCCATATAAGAAAACCTCATTATCTGTGACTATAATTGATTATAATATCAATCTTTAAACTAACTGGCACTCATAACTTAAAAACAATATGAAACCCTTGTATGTAAATTAACAATTGCGTTAACATTTATAATGTACTAGATATGAGCTGATCAGCATGTTTACATATTTACTGCAAACGTGCAACCTAGGTAATGTACACTGATTTAGTTGTCATTTTTCACATCTGCATGCTTGACACCGGCATGTAAATAAATGTTTTAATTGCAATAAATATTGAAAACACAACATTACAAAACATTAACCTACACAATCTATAGTATGCACACAAAATAATTAAGTTTTGAACAAGTTTTGCCGAGTCATTTTATGACATGTCCATCATGAACTTAATACACAGTAGGTTCTCAAGGGGAAATACAGCCATGCAATAACAGTTTAGGCAGAGTCTACTGTAAAACAACTGTGTTCCAACAGACAGCCTCGCATCATTTGTTTTTATTCCTGTGCATATGACACTGGTTCAGGTTTGACCAGTACAAAAAGCTGACAGTATGTTGCAGAAAAATGGATTCATCTGATTGTCTTTAGTGCATGTTGTGGAGTTCAGAGACAAAATCTGTTGATATGAAGATTTCATACTGATTAGAAATGTAAACATTTTGCTTGCTATCATACACACGTGAAGTGTCTATTTGTGTTGATACTTATTAAATCTTGCAAGAGAGTGCTGTCATGATCAGCTATATGTGATCTAACCTTGCTTAGACATGCTTCATCCAAACAAAGGAAGGATATCTTAAAGTTTACATTTACTAGCAGGACTTATTTACAATCAACATGGATACATTCTACACATCAATATATTAATAGTCTGTATTCACTGTTAAATCATTGATATTGGCAGTTTTAAATATTGTTTTTCTGTTGTCAATAGATCTACAGTATGACAAGTTACCGGATTGATTTTGTCAAAGTTAGTGTTTGTTAGACTTTATCAAACTTGTTCCTTTAATTTAGTTGAAACAGTTGCTAGTATAGGTGAGCCTATATTTCATCGCTTAATTTCATTTAATACAGTTGCTTACATGTTACAACATTTTTATGGTCAAAAAATAATATAAAGGTGAATTTTAGTATTTTTGAAAACATCTTTCTCTGTGTATCATGGAACACCAGTCGTACTGTAATTTTCAAAGTATTGATAAGAATTAAGGAGGAAAAATACCCCCTCCCCTCTTTGGCCCCTGATACAGACACTTATGATATTGTATCAACTTAGTAAGCCAAAACCACAATGTTGATGATGTGAAGTTCTGTCCAGGAAACAAATTTTGCAAATCTGTCTGTGTTATTACTGGCAGTGAAAAGGCCCTAAAAACAAGGGTTGGCCATGAAAAAGCCCTAAAAGCCCTTAAAGTTATAAAAATGTCTTCAGTGGGTAAAAACAAGTCTTAACTTTGACTAAGTGAGCATTAAACTATGGCTGATTGTATATATACAGGAAGTCAAACTTTTGATCTTCATTTGTAAAATCTGTATTAGTCAGGTGTTAATTTTACCCTTCTTACAATATTACCACCTGGTATGTATGATATGAACTAATATTTGAAGTCCTGATAAATTAGCCCTTATTAGGGAGGACGAAAAATTCCAGGTATTGAGTAATCGCCTCCAGAAAATGGGCTTTACATTTTTATTTTGTCTTGAAAATTATATATATTATCAATGTCATAACATTCACAAATTTAAGAATCAGGCAAAAAATAGGAACTTACTGCAAAATATTTCATTTGCCCCACATTTAAAGACATGTTGTTATTTTTGTGGAAAAAACTGATGTGGGGTTGTGGTTATTTATGTTTTTTAAGTAATTGGTATAATTTTGCTTGATACACTCAAATTGCTGATAGTGTCACTATATCTTGCACAGTATTTGTAACAATGGTTTTCTTGTCACTAAGTAATTTCGACAAATTGTGATATTGAATGTGAATATGTGAACTGAATAGAATTTGATACATAGTAATCCATCAACAGAAGCATAATCAGAAATATTTTGTTTTGTCAAATGTTGGGAGATATATTTTCTGTAAATCCTCTATCAGATTTTAAAGATAGTAGCAAAGTTCAACGGTATTTCTTTTAAAAATGACTTTTTCACATCATTTATCTTGATATGCTTAGAAATAAGCAACACTCAAAATTCAATAAATTACAATTACGTGTTTATTGATGAATGGTGAAACGTACATAAATAATTATTTAAAACATATTCAGAAGAAATACACTTTTTATCTTTCAATCAATTCCAGGATCAAATTTCATGCTGTGACAGTTCATATGTCAGACACTTACAGCTGTCAAAAATTCGCTGTTTCAAGTTGTAAAATTACTGCAAAACAATTGCTAGTTTCCCAGGGAGTGACAAAGATTTTATTCCCATTGATCTTCATCTTGAAGAGGTCACATAGCTGTTGATGATGTAGAAATGATTTGAGATGTGAGCCAAATATACAACTGTAGGAGACCCAAGTAATAAACAAGTACTCAAACTACAACAAAATATGATGAACTATCTCTCATAATCGGAAAAAAAAGTCCATTTTGTTTTATTAAAAAAGGATTTCCCTATCCTTGTTGTAAGCAACATGATGGTTTGTTTAGAAACTCCTTACACAATGAATCATTATCGATGATGGGTACTGCAGTCTGATCAGCAAATATACTGTAAAATCAGAAATTTTCTTTGAGATTATATTTGTTTATGTTTGGGGACAATTCAGAAGTATTTTTTTTGTTTATATCCTGGTTAAAGCAGAACATGATTTGAAACACATTTTTTTATATATATTTTCCCCCACAAATGTCAATTCTACAAAAATTATGTATTTAACTAATTAGTTGTTTTCGTAAAGAAACCACAACATTTATTTTACTCCAATGAAATTTGATTTTACAGTTGACAACAAACTGAAATTGAAATTAAAGAAATAATTGTAATTCTCTAATATTATTACTGAATGGCATGGTTTAGGGGAGATAATGATATCATGAAACAGGCAAAGTTAATGTTTGGTTACACTTTTCATTTCTTTACAATCTTAACATGAAAAGTATTTTGAAACATATGAAAATGTGAAACATGTGCATTGTTTATAGTCATATAAAACCTTTTTTTATAATATGGTCCTGTATAGAGACAAACCCACTGCTGAAGACAAACAAATATATTTGATGCATGAAAACAAGTATTTTTATGATTTTTCAATCAATTTTTTTTTTTTTTCTCTTTTTGTTTATATGTTTTGAATTGCTTTGGAACTAAACTTGATAATAATGACTGATTTTAGATTATAAATGATACTCTAAACATTGTTACTTAGATTTTTCAACTACATAAGTTCCAGGTCCCGTTTCTATAGAAACATTGAATTATCTTTTAATGATGCATTTTCTGCAGAAACTATGAATGTGTTTTCTGATGCACTTTCTGCAGAAATAATATCATGTTGTTGACTTAAGGAACATTTCCACGACAATTTTAAATGAACAATTCAGTCTGCATATAGCAGGTAGCCGGAGAATGTTGAATAGTCGTTAAGGAGAGAGGAGTTTTTCGACAGCTGTATCCAGACATGATCGCCTTTCACAAGGTGTAGAATAATGGTATTACTGCCTGTCCCATATCCAGCGCGTTGGTCGCCATGCATAGGGATCACATAATTTCCGTTCATCATTATCCAGCCGAAGGCATCAGAATCCAGGTTACATAAAACATGGGCAGCAAATAAGTATGTGCCGTTGACTTTGCAAATAAAAGTGGAAGTGTAGGGATCGAAGCTGTCACCTTGATTGGTGAACACATTGTCGTATATCACTATGGTATTTTCTAAAACTGGACCAAGTCGGGACGTCCTACTGGCCGAAAATGCCACCTGTCTGCGCAGCTCTCCAGATTCGCCTGTGTTAAAATGTTAAAAAAGTTAACAAATGCTTAATTAGGGGCTGAATGGTTAAACATATTATCCGCCCCTCTGACTGCCTGTTATATTAGAGTGCTATTTGGGGAAATGTCTTGATATTTTCCCACAGCTGAGTTTACTGTTTCTGCACATTTTGGCTTAGTGAGATGTTTTCAGTTTTCAGTTATTTGCCCTCTATTTGACAAAGGAAATTTCGCAAAATAAGTTTTTCAATTACTGACTTTTTTATTGCCCCATTTTGATGAAATACAGCACACAACTAGAACATTTTCCAGCACTTTTATTATAAAATTAATATAATCATCATTTCTTTGAGTTTCAGCCATGATATGAAGTTTATTGGCCAAAGCATTTCTTATGGCAAAAAATTCACATTGTGCCTATGGGATTGACTTCAAAAGTAATTCTATGCGGAGATCAAAAAATTGTTAGAGATCTCCATAACATGACAAGTTGATCAATATTACTTTTAGAGGCACTGAACAATTCTCCATCTGTGAAAAATTAACAGAAATGGTAAGAAAAACAAAGTAGTGAAAACTTTAAACTGAAAAAAGTAAATGAACAAATTAACCCAATGTGACTGTAGCATGATGTAAAAGACTTGTGATACATCACTATATCAAATATTTCTATTAACCCCAATATTTATTAATATCTGGCTTTCCTGTTTCCATACCTAAATGTGAGAAGAATTTTTTAATTACTTTGGGGATAACCCAATAGTTGTAATTGATCACGATAAGAATAAAAATACTTACCTCTATATATGCAAACACATAAATACAGTTATTCATTAATACCTCAAAATGATAGTTGGATGATAATAACCAAGTATTGTAATTTGTTGTATGATATTGACCAAATTCTGAACTCTAAACTGGATAAACCATGTAAGTTTTCCAGATGAAAAATGAAAATAATGATACACTTTCATATATCATTGGAATCATTTTTCAAATATCACCTAACTTAGTTACCTTTTGACCCCTTTTGACCCATGACACCATAAGGGCCAACCTCTCCTCGCATCCCTTTGGTTCCTCGGACGCCACATTCACCTTTCAGTCCTTTTCTACCCCTTCTGCCTCGATCCCCTGCCTTTCCTGTAGGTCCCTGAGGACCTGGAAACATAACAATTAGAAATCAGGCATTAAGCTAGTACTCCACCATTACATCATATCTCTATTATATGTTGTAAAAGATTGGAATATTATTTTCCATCCTTCTTTGTCCCCTTTTACTTACTTCTACACCACAATTAACTGATTAGTATGACTCTGTTGCTCTGTGTATCATATTTACATATTCATTTTACTGTTCAATTAGAGCAAATATAAATCAATTAGTGGTTTCCATGTTTCACAGAATTTGTTTTAGATAAAAAGAGTTACCTGGTATTCCTGAATTTCCTATCTCCCCCTTCTGCCCCTTAAATCCAGTCATGCCCCTGGGTCCTGAGAGACCCTGGTTGCCATGACCCCCGGGGGTACCTGGAGGTCCAGAACAGCACTGACAGTACGGGGAAGCTTTGCTGTAGGTTATTGTAGCGAGAGAACTCTTTACACTCAGCAGAAATAGGTAGGCCAGCATGTACACCTTAATGTTTGTATTTGCGTTCGTTAAAAACTTGTTCATAGTCGCCAGCATCATGTCACCAAAACAAAATATAATCTATATTTCATTTATCATGTACTGCTTCTTCCAAAGAATTGGAACTTCAGTCAATCTTGTTTAAATCAGATTTTCATTTACACGACTTTGAAATCTCTGTCATTCTGTTGAGAATCTGTTTTGGTTTATGGCTCCAGGGTTCACCTGAAAATAGAAATTGAAAACAAAAAGTCAGGTTTTGTCAATGGATTTGCCATAGTACAGGAATTTATGGGTAACTATCATGATAGATCTATGACTTTCATGTACACTGTACTTCTGAAACATCAATTCTTTCAATGGATTTGTCGTAGTACAGGTTATCATTATAGATCTATGACTTTCATGTACACTGTACTTCTGAAACTTCAATTTTATCAATGGATTTGTCGTAGTACAGGAATGTATGGGTAATTATCATTATAGATCTATGGCTGTCATGTACATTGTACTTTTGAAACTTCAATTCTATCAATAGATTTTTGTAATTGTAAATCTGTAAATATTCATCAGTTTGAGAAAAAAATATTTTCGCAACTTCTGAATATTGTCACTCAAGTAATCTTCAAAGGCTTGCATTCAGGAAGATTCTATCCAAACCACGACATCCAACCCAAATGATGGGATGCTGTATACTTGGAAACTTGTGCCCAATTAAATATTTGCCCTTCACTGGTCAAATCCATATTCCCCATGTGTTAATTTCACCCTTCACCTGTAAATACAATGGTATGCTGTGTACTTCCATTCCCTGTCATCATTAATCTGCCTTTATTGCAGCAGGCAACAAATAGGCGAAAGTTAAACTGTAGGAGAATTCTCCAGGTATACAGTCTAACTAGAGGACCAATCTAAGTAGAAGTCTTAAAAGGTGTAGTTTAGTGGATGCTTATTCTAACTGGAATGTGACTCTTCTCCTTTCAAAGGATTTCCTTGTTTTTCCTATATTTTCGATGATTTTAGAAGTTTTTAACTTGTTCTGAAACATCAAAGTTTCTAAAGGGGCAGGGTGTGTTCCTCCATTTTCACTTTGATTTCCTCCATTATTTCCAATCTCATCCCTTTGTCCATCTAATTACTTGTGACCTTCACCTTCTAATTCAAAATTCAAAATACCAGCTGAGGCCTAAAAAATAGTCTTCTGTATATACCTGTATAGAAAATTGTACATCTGAGATGCAAATAAGTTAAAGGGAGGGGCAGTTATTACGTCAATTACGATATGTTGTAGTTCATGTTCTATCTCCATATTTCTAAGATTACTACCGTATACAACATTCTCTGTTAATTGGCTGGAATGGAAAGATTTAAGAGTTAATTACACCAATGTTATCTCATCTTGTGGTCTGGTAGGAGTAAATTAATGCCAATCACTGTTTTTAACAGGGACAATTACTTCACTATAAATGAGACGGTGTAAAACTGCTTTCAGTGTTCGAGCTAGCCTTGTGAAAAATAAGGGCCTAAGTAGGCAATTAGTTTTGTATTAATGGAGCTAACGAGATGGCCACTGGTTGTATTGCAGTAAAACCTTGATATAATGCCTCCTTTTCATTCGCTGCCTCACCTAACACTAACATATTCCAAGGTCCCTTTTCCTGTTTTCTCAAGAATTCCTTTATACACGTTTCCCTTGATTTATTGCCAAACCCCTTTATAATGTCAAATTTTCTCTGAACAAATGGCAGCAGTCTAACAAGGTTTTACTGTGGATGTACTAGTGTGTTGTAATTGTATTTGTATATTAGGGTATGTTGTAATCATTGAGTCACATTTTCAACAATGTTGGTTGTAAAGCAGATTTTGGTCGTAGGTCACTCTGTCTAATGTTCATAATGATTCTAGAATAAGGGTTTAATAAACTGTCACCAAGAAACTATTGGCGAACACTGTGTATAAGTACATAGCTGTATAGGCCTTACAGGGGGATTACATAAGATGTACCCCCCCCCCCCCCCCCCCCCCCGC